>NW_025393332.1:0-14200 GCF_016433145.1 Gracilinanus agilis
TGGAGGGCCTCTTACCATAGATGTGTAAAGACAGACCAGCCCACAGTGCAAGGAAGTAGAAACCAGAGACAGGAAGTGAGGCCAGAAGAGGCCAGCAGGAGACCTGGGAGGGGCTTTGGGACATTTTTGGGGTTGGAAGTTGGTCCTTAGGAGGTGGTTGGTCCTTGGGGGTTGGTCACTGGGGGTGTGGGCTGGGGATTAGGTGGGGGTTGGGAGAGAGACATCTAGAGAGAGAGACATTGTGCCTGGTGAGCTGAGCTGAAGGGTGACCAGCTGGACTTTCTCTAGTGGCAGTTACAGGCAGTTATAGGGCAGCTGGTTAGGCAATTTCTCCCTCCTTCTCTTTCCCATCTTTCCCTCCTTTCACTATATTCTCATTAAAACTAAAATGGTTCAAAGCTGCTCCCCTATTTTGTCCAACTCCTCACTTAACCCTCACAGACCCCAAAGCCCTGCTGCCTCTTGGGGGTCTGGGAGGATGGGAGAAGGGAGGGGGTCAGAAGAGGAGGAAGTGAGGGAGGGGACTCAGCTGCCCCTTCAGACCCTCTTCTTTCCCAAGCAGCCCCTCACTCAGGCTGCCTCCCTGCCTCCCTCCCTCCCTCCCTCCCTCTGCTGGTAGCAGGCCTGGCCTTGGTAACTCCTGTGGCCCCTCACCCCGTGGAGATCTCTATGGAGCAGCCTCGGGCCTGGGAAGGGAAGGGAAAACCTCTTCCCCTCTGAGTCCCTTCTCCCTCCCCAGTTCAGGATGCAGAGGTCCAGGGCCTGGCCCAAAGAGGTTCTGGGGCTGATCCAGATACAAGGCTGGAGGGAGATGAGGGCAGCTTTCTTCTCAGGTTCCACCAAGAGCAATTGACCCAGAGAGTGAGCCCAAAGGCAGTGAGGAAGATGGGCTTTTCTACACTGGGGAAAGAAGGAAGGGACTGCCTGGGAGGGGGGCTCCAGGCCATCTCCTGCTTTTCAGAAGGGCAGAGAAGTCAAATGTTCCCTGGGCAAAGGGAAGCCTGTTAGGAAGAGCTTGACTAGAGCTCCATTCAGGGGGGCATAATGTCAGGGCAAGGGGGGGGGCAGGACCGTGAGGGAGACAAGGCCTGGGAAAGACAGAGGAACTTCACCAAAAGGACTCACTGGGGCTACTTTGCTGCCTCTACAGGGAGCCTGGAGTCAGAGGGAATGGCCTTTGAGAGGGACAGACTCCCAGCCCAGGTAAGTGCATTCCAGCCCCACATCTGAGCCCCTTCAGCCAGGGAGACCCTTCCATGGGTCTGACACAAGAGGGGCTGGGAAGCTCCTTCCTGCTGGGAAATAGATATATATCCCTGTGCCTGTACTTATTGTACTTTTAACATAAAAGCACTTTGTAATTTGTCCAGAGCTTCTTCTGTGTCTCTGGAGGCCATCCTGTGGTTTGGAATATTTTGGTTTTCATTTTGATTCTTATCAATCCTTTTGATTGCTGGTATGAATCCCATGTGATCATGATGAATGATTTCTTGGATGATTGCTGTGAATTTTTTGGATAATATTTTGTTTGAAATTCTTCAGACAATGATCACGAGTCATATTGGCTTATAGTTGACTTTCTGTATTTTGACTTTCCCTGGTTCTTGTATCAGGTCTTTATTTGTCTCATAAATGGATTTTGGGGGGACACTTTCTTATTTGGGGAACTTTGGATATCTACTAGTTTACAAATTTGTAAGATTTCTTTCTTCTGATAGTTGTAATATTTCAAGTTTTGGGACATTCTTTTATTTTTTGTGGGTTCCAAGATTTATTAGCATAAAACCAGAAGCATATATTCTGATTATCTTTTTTATTTCTCATGCTTTTCATGTGGTTTTACTTTTTTCATTTGCTATTTTAATGCTTTGATTTTCTACTGATTTTCATTACATTACCTACCAGTTTATTGATTAGTTTTTTAAAGAGTCAGATTTTAGTTTTAGTTATCATTTCTATGATTTTTGGTTTCCAATTGATCTAATTCCTTTCTATCTTTTAATATCTTCTTTTAATTCTTATTTTAGGTTGTTCAAATTGTTTTTCCCTATTTTTTAAAGTGCATATTGAGTTTATTCAATTTATCTTTCTATTTTCTTTTTTTATTATTATTATTTTTTTATTTTAAACCCTTAACTTCTGTGTATTGACTTATAGGTGGAAGAGTGGTAAGGGTAGGCAATGGGGGTCAAGTGACTTGCCCAGGATCACACAGCTGGGAAGTGTCTGAGGCCGGATTTGAACCTAGGACCTCCTGTCTCTAGGCCTGGCTCTCAATCCACTGAGCTACCCAGCTGCCCCCTTTCTATTTTCTTAATATGTGATTACAAGATTTTTTTTTCCCTCTTAGGACTGAGATGAATCCCAGAAATTGTATCTTATCATTTTGTCATGATCATTTTCTTTTCCAAAGTTATTCATCTTTGCTGGGATGTTTTCTTTGACATTCTTTGCAGTATCTCAGTGTTTTACTATATGGTTAATTTTTATATAAATTCCATGTGATACAATGAAATATGGTGGTTCAGATATAAGTTGCCATAAATTTTTTAAGGTGTTTCTTCAGAAATCTGCTCATCTCTCCTGCTTTCCTATATTATATTTCTCCCTCCCTTTTCTTCTGTTAGTAAAATATATTCCCCTTTTCTCTTCCGTTTCAACTAGTTTATTCTTTAGTGTTTTTTCCCCTGCATTCATTTTTGTGCCTCTTTCCTACAAGGATCTTCTACTCTGTTATTCTGTTTCTTTCTGTGTTATCTAGATTCTCATTCTCTGACTCAGCCACAGTAATCACCTTTTCCCTCTTTTCTCTGTTTCTTTTTTTAAACATTTATTAATATTTATTTTTTAGAAAAGTTAACATGGTTACATGATTTATGCTCTTACTTTCCCCTTCACCCCCCCGACCTCCCCTCCTCCCATGGCCAATATACATTTCCCCTGGTTTTAACATGTGTCATTGATTAAGATCTATTTCCAAATTGTTGATCATTGCATTGGTGTGGTCGTTTCGAGTCTACATCCCCAATCATGTCCGCATCAACCCATGTGTTGAAGCAGTTGCTTTTCTTCTGTTTTTCTACTCCCATAGTTCTTCCTCTGAATGTGAGTAGCGTCTTTACCATAAGTCCCTCAGAATTGTCCTGGGACATTGCATTGCTGCTAGTACAGAAGTCCATTACATTCTATTTTACCACAGTGTATCAGTCTCTCTGTACAATGTTCTTCTGGCTCTGCTCCTTTCACTCTGCATCAATTCCTGGAGGTCTTTCCAGTTCACGTGGAATTCCTCCAGTTTATTATTCCTTTGAGCACAATAGTATTCCATCACCAGCATATACCACAGTTTGTTCAGCTATTCCCCAATTGAAGGACATACCCTTGCTTTCCAGGTTTTGCCACCACAAAAGCGCAGCTATAAATATTTTCATGCAAATCTGTTTATCTATGATCTCTTTGGGTTACAAACCCTGCAATGGTATGGCTGGATCAAAGGGCAGACATTCTTTTATAGCCCTTTGAGCATAGTTCCAAATTGCCATCCAGAATGGTTGGATCAGTTCACAACTCCACCAGCAATGCATTAATGTCCCAGTTTTGCCACATCCCCTCCAACATTCATTACTCTCCCCTTCTTTCATTTTAGCCAATCTGCTAGGTGTGAGGTGATACCTCAGAGTTGTTTTGATTTGCATTTCTCTAATTATTAGAGATTTAGAACACTTTCACATGTGCTTATTGATAGTTTTGATTTCTTTACCTGAAAATTGCCTATTCATGTCTCTTGCCCATTTATCAATTGGGGAATGGCTTGATTTTTTATACAATTGATTTAACTCCTTGTATATTTGAGTAATTAGACCCCTGTCAGAGTTTTTTGTTATAAAGATTTTTTCCCAATTTGTTGTTTCCCTTCAGATCTTGGCTACATTGTTTTGGTTTGTACAAAAGCTTTTTACTTTGATATAATCAACATCATTTATTTTACATTTTGTAATTTTCTCTAACTCCTGCTTGGTTTTAAAATCTTTCCTTTCCCAGAGATCTGACAAGTATACTATTCTGTGTTCACTTATTTATAGTTTCCCTCTTTATATTCAAGTCATTCATCCATTCTGAATTTATTTTGGTGTAGGGTGTGAGATGTTGATCTAAACCTAATCTCTCCCATATCGTTTTCCAAATTTCCCAGCAGTTTTTATAAAATAGTGGATTTTTGTCCCAAAAGTTGGGCTCTTTGGGTTTATCATACACTGTCTTGCTGATGTCACTTACCCCAAGTCTATTCCACTGATCCTCCCTTCTGTCTCTTAGCCAGTACCATATTGTTTTGATGACTGCTGCTTTATAGTATAGTTTAATATCAGGTACTGCTAGGCTACCTTCCTTCACACTTTTTTCATTATTTCCCTTGATATTCTTGATCTTTTGTTATTCCAAATGAACTTTGTTATAGTTTTTCCAAATTCAGTAAAAAAGTTTTTTGGTAGTTTGATAGGTATGGCGCTAAATACGTAAATTAATTTGGGTAGAATGGTCATTTTTATTATGTTAGCTCATCCTACCCATGAGCAATCAATATTTTTCCAATTGTTTAGATCTCTTTTCTCTGTTTCTTGATACACTCAAAGCGTCTTTCTTAGTCGTAAGTTCTGCCCTCTCTGTGCTTTCTGCCTCTGCCTTCTAGGGGATATCCAGTGGATTCCCATCTTCCATCCTACAATACTTTCACAGTAATGTATATCATTGTAGGTGTCACAGAGAACACTTTTCCATAGAGGAGAACAATCCCTTCTTTTTTTTTTTTTTAAATCCTTAACTTCTGTGTATTGGCTCCTTGGTGGAAGAGTGGTAAAGATGGGCAATGGGGGTCAAATGACTTGCCCAGGGTCACACAGCTGGGAAGTGTCTGAGGCTGGTTTTGAACCTAGGACCTCCTGTCTCTAGGCCTGACTCTCAATCCACTGAGCTACCCAGCTGCCCCAAACAATCCCTTCTTACTGAATTGATACCCTGTTTTGATTAGAATTAGGGAATGACAAGAGCAAAGTGTTGTGGGAACTGATTGAACCACACTCTCCATCTTGTGACTCAGTTTTGAAGGTGACTCAGTTTCCTTTCAATTCATTTGCATGCCTAGTTCAAATTCTGTCTAATGAGAAGTTTATTCAACTATGAGCATTGGGAGAAAGCCTAATTACATTATTTGAACCTAGTTCTGCATTGTTCAGAAACTGGACCATTTGGTACCTGCTGTTTAAAGAGCATTAACTAAGGACCTAGGCTAAGTCAGATTCTGAGCTTGAGGTAAAGAATTTTCTTGTAAATGCACATCTCAAGCAATCCATGTGTCATCTGAAAATGCTATACATGTCTATTATTTATTGTTTTCATGTTCCTTTGATTGTTTACAGATATTTGGGAAGGAGTGGGACCCCTCTTTCCAGGAAGGTACATCAGTATACTCTTCCCCCTCTCAGCTTGGTGTAAGTTTTAAATTAATATCCAATAACTCCATGTGTTTATTTTATAAAGTTTATTAATAATTTCTTGAAGTAGGAGAAATAAAAAAAGAAATAGAAATATTAAACGCAATTATCAACTAAAGTAAGACCATGTGTGTAAATTCTCCTGCTTGGCTCAAAGCCAGCTTCAGTAGCCATGATCACGGGAGGAAGGTGGGGTCATGCGAAAACTATATCCTACATATGTATGCATGCAGTATTTGCACTCAGCATGAGCACACAATTGGGATGCTGGGTTAAGAAAGGCCTGGGGAGCAAGTTCTATCCACACATTGGCACGTCCCATTCTTTTCTCCAATTAGAAGTCAGATTGCCTAATATTTGACTGTTTTCTTTTAATAATTTGGTCTTCTTAAATTACTTTGTTTTAAGGTATAGAAGTCTCTTTCCCCCTTATGTTTGAGGTCCAGCCTTAAGACCAGAAAAGGACCTGGTCCTTAAGTGTTGGGCAAGTGGAATACATTGCTTCAATCAATTGATATTCTCAGAAAATCAAACGTTTGATTCCTCAGAAATTTTATCTTTTGTTTTTTACAATTGTCCTCTTTTTCTTCTGCATTTGCTTGGACCTCTGGACCCTGAGCCAAAGCTATCCTATTCTTCCAATTACATGTTCTCCCCCCACCCCAATATATATAAAAAGGTTACAATCTCCCCCAAATCCAGTCAAGCAGGCTGCAGGGACTAACTCTCTCTGGTCTCAGTGTGAGGTCCTCATCTCCCTTCACCCATAAGAATATTCATCAGGGGACACCTTCCACTTCAAGGTAATGCTTCCTTCCTTTTTCTGTCTTTTCAGTCTTTGCCCCTTCCTCCTCACCTCCTCTCCTGTATGTGCTTCTTTTCCTGAGATGAAAGAGACCATCTTTTCAGTCCTTTCTCTCAATCCTCACTGCATCTTTGATGCTTTTGGCCAATCTCTCTTCCTTGAAACTTCCTTGACTGTCTTCTTTTTGGGTTGTTAGGACACCAATCTCTCCTGGTTTACTTCCTTCATCTCTGATTTCTGCTTTTCTACCTTTGCTGGATATTCCTCCAGATTACACCTTGTAACAGTAGGGTGAGGGCAAGGGTGTTTCTCAGGGTCCTAATTGTGGTCCTCTTCTCTTCTCCCTCTACATTTCTTGGGGATCTCATCATCTACCAGGGATGTAATCACCATCCCTACTTATGAGTTTTTAAATCTACATTTTTCTGTCCCAATATCTGTGCTGACCTCCAGGCTTTCATCTCTAATTTCCATACAGATATTTCAAACCAGATGACTTGTGGACATCTTAAACTCAATGTGTCCAAAACAGAAATTGTTTTCCCTCACCTAGATACAACCCCCACCTACTCTATTACTTCACCCTTGTGTCTCAGGCTCAAAACCATAGGAATCATCTTTGTCTCCTCATTTTTCTTGTCCCACATATCCAATATGGTGCTCAAACCTGTCAGTTTCACCTTTGAAACGTCACCCCCTTCTTTTCTATGTCACTGCCATCATCCTGGTGGAGGTCCAAATTACTTCTTGCCTGGACTAGTCAGATAATAGGTGATGGGTTTGCCCCACTCAAGAGTCTCCACTACTAATCATTCTACATTCGGCCACTAGAGAAATTTTGCTACAATGCGGTTCTGATTGTGTCACTCCCCTACTCAATAAACTCTAGTGGCTCCCCATTGCCTCCAGGATCAGAAAGATAATGTTCTGCTAGCCATTTGAAGACCTTCTTTACAGACTTCTTAAACCTTATTGCCCATTTTGTATTCTTTAATCCAGTGACACTGGTCTGCTGGATTCTTTCAGATGAAGGTTCCTTTTTTATTCCTTTACCTTCTTTCTTATAATTGATTGTAAGTATTGATTCAAAGGCAGAAGAGTGATAAGGGCTATATCTGTATCTGTGTCCACTGAACAACCTAACTGCCCTAACCCTTACCTTCCATCTTAGTATCAATTCTAAGATAAAAGAACAAGAGGGACTAAACAATCATGGAAAGTGACTTGCCCAGAGTCACAGAGCTAGGAAATGTCTGAGGTCAAATTTGAACCCAAATCCTCCTGATTCCAGATTTGACACTCTATCCACTGTGGGACCTGGCTGAAATTGGCTAAAAGCTTTTTTAATAGCTATATCTCGTTCCTGGAATATTTCTTCCTTCCCAGTTCAGAACACTGACCCCATTTCCCTTCAGTCCTAACTAAAAAAACTTCCACAGGCACCTAAACCCTCTAAATTAGAGTGCCTTCATTCTTTTCTTTATTCCCAATTTCTCCTATGCAGACCTTGCTTGATGTATAGATATTTTTTGCATATTGTCTCCCTCTCCATTTGGGCTGCAAGCTTCTTGAGGACAAGCATTGCCTTTTGCCTTCTTGGGAATCCCCAGGGCTTAGCACATAAAAGGCACTGAATGTAGATGGAATGGACTTGAAAATTTCTAGACCCTGATATAGCCTGGGTAAACCCCTCTCTTGTTTGTACCCTCCTCTTCTCCCATTTGTACTCTAGTCCCACAAAAGATGGGTTCACCTGTAGACGGGACATCACAAGATTCTTCCCATAATACCCTCCGTCTCTGTCTCCACTGCTACACTCCCAGGTTTCCCCATTCATCCCTCTCTCCTGGTGCAGCTACAAAGAAGCCTCTTCCTTATCTTGTGTCATTAATCTGCTCCAATTGTTGTCTGGAGTTATTCACTCCTCAAGCATTGTACCGCTGCCTTCCTAGGAGGTCTGAGGAAGGTATGAGAAGAGAGAGGGAGACTTTGGGCGCCTTTTCCCCCAAAGCACCTCCCCCGCCCCCGGAAGGAGGAGCGCTTCTGGGAAGCCTAATTTCCCCAGCTTTCCCTAATGTAAAACCCAGTTAAATACCCCTAGAGTTAGCCTGACTTTTTCCTACCTCGAGATCCTAGCCTACCCTCCCAAGGGCTCGGGGCAATTTCCCACCAGGGCTGGGAGCTACTCAGGCTACCTTCATTCCCTTCCTTTCTTCCATCCTCCTTCCTCCCTTATTTCAACCAAACCTTTAATGGCGACCTCCATTGGAGCCCGAACCTGCCTGCCTACCTGCCAGCCTGCTTTGCCTACAGGTGAGTTAGAAAAACTTCCTGCCCAAAACTGAGCCCCGCAGGCGTCCCTTCGGCTGCTAAAGCCCTGCCAGGCTCCTCTGCCTCAGCAGGGCTTCCAGATCTTAGTCCCCCTCCCCCATCCCAGGAGCCTTGACCCGAACCCTCCTTCCCCCGCTAGGCTCAAACCCAGCAGGAGGTGTGACTAAAGATCCCAGCAGGATCCGGAAAAAATCCCAGGAGGTCCCTCACTTCCACCCACCCCAGCCTGGTTCTAAACCTCCCTGCCTGGCCCTAACTCTATGTGCCTGCTCTAATCTCTCCCTCAGGGGCGAAGAAAAAGAGAAACTTAAGCCCAACCCCCCCCCCCCCCAAATACCCTACTTGCCTCTGCAGGAAGGTACCCTTGCAGTGCTTCAGCTCCACCCCCTTCCTCCATTTTGGTTCCCAGCACCCTTCAGTGCCTTAACTCCACCCCCTTACCCACAATTCCCTTTCCAACTCCCTTCCCCCACCAGCAATTTTCGCCTTCCCCTCTAGTGCTGGATCTTGGCCACTAGAGGCCAGCACTGAGCATTCAGTTTTTTTTTTCCTACTGAGCTGCAGTGCTACCTTTCTGCCAGTGGAGGGAAGCACCAATAAACCCATAGCCCAAAACAAGCAAACAAATGAGTAAATAAAGAAAAAATAAATAAATAATCTTTGCAGCCAAAAATAACTGAGACAAAATAAAATGACACAAAAATAAATAAATAAAGACTAACCAAGCAAACAAATAATTAAATAAATGCTAGCAGGATGAATAAACAAATAAAGGAAAAGCCTCACAATATGATTGCTTCTATACATGAAAGCCTTTTGACTTTTGCCAAATTGGAAGCCTTTACGGTTTCTGAATGCCTCCTTTTCCTAATGCTGTGTCTGAGGAAGTTATGGCAGAGACTCTTGGGAGATGTAGTCTGCCAGGACTTAGAGCCATTTAAAATTTTTAAAATGCACACTTTCTTTAGTGAATATTTCCTTTTTTGGCCATTTTTGTTAAGTTCACATTTGCAGGTGTTGGGAGGAAAATTTAACAAAATGGTAAATCCAGGGAGTTCTCCAAACAAGATAAACAGAGGCATTCTGCCTGTTAATAAAGACATCAATGGCTTGCCTCAATTATGATATATATCACTTATATATCATATATATATAATCTTTTTATATGTTTGGAGGAGCACAGAACAAAGAATAAAGTAGATGATAAGGACGAGGGCAACAAACCTGGTCTCAGAGATGGGATATAGAAACATTATGATTGATTGGAAGTTTGGTAAAAAGGAGGCAGCCAGCATTTGAGTCTGAATGCAAAGTGAAAGACCTGACTTTGGACTGCAAAATAGACATCTTTGAGGGATTGCCTGATGGTGAAAAAATACTACCCGTGACTCCTCATGGATCACTTGAACCTTCCAAGATCAGCTAATATCTTGAAACAAAGATAGAACAATGATTCAATGCACAAGAACTGGATTTTATACTTAACCTGTTACTGATCAGATGAATAGCAAGTCAAGTCAAGAGACAGAGAACCACGAGTCAGGCAATTCTGGGACAAAAGCCATTAATTGTAGATAGGATCAATAAAGAAATGATACAAGATCAATTCAGTCTTCTCATAGGAGAGGTCACCCTGGGCTATATCTTCAGTTCCAAATGCTTTCTAGAACACATTCTTTCATTTCTACTGGATTTGGAATAGTGTGCTATTATTGCAATATCCTTTCCATTGTATTGGACATTCTTTCTACTTTTTGGTACTTTTTTTGTTTTTATGCATGAAACTGTTTGAGTTACCACTACCTGTCTCAGAGTTAGTAGTCTTAAATTTCTTTCAGAAGACAGTCTTTGAATTCTTTCCACTGGAATTTCCTATTCTTTGTTCCGAAGTTCTGGCCAATTCTTTTCAATGATTAATTTCATCAGCGTGTTATCCAGCTGTGTTCTTCTGGGTGATGTGAGACCTTTCAATCTTCTATGTTCATCCTGCCTCTGGAATCAGTATATCTTACTTTGGAATTGGGAAGGTCTTCTTTTACCGTTTTTAACTTTTCTTCAAGTTGTCTTTCACTTCTGGGGATTTCTTTTTTTTTTTCAATTTTATTTTGAATACTTTCCCCTAGTTACATATTTTATGTTCTTTCTCTCTCACCCAAACCGCCCTATACCCCCTAAGCCAACACACAATTCCACTGGTTTTTACATGTATCAAGGCCTAATTCCATATTATTGATAGCTGGACTAGAGTTATCGTTTGGTATCTATATCCCCAATAATATCCCCATCAGCCCATGTGTTCCAGCAGTTGTTTCTCTTCTGTGACTTCTAGGGATTTCTATGATGAATCTATTGCTCTCTCTTTTGTTTTCTTTGTGGAGGCTTTTAATGGTAGATTCTAGATTTTTCAATTCTTTTATTCTCAAGGTTCTAATAATCTCACGTAGGAAGACTATACAAAAAGAGGGATGAAAAAGAACTGCAGAGGGGAGAGAATATGCCCATATCAAGGATACGGTGGAGAAATGTCAGAAAAGACAACAAAAAGTAGAGCTAGCTGATAAATTATATATTCGAGATTCCCTTTTTCCTGGTTGTGGGAGGTTTCAGGAGGGAAGAGATTTGGAATAGCATCTGTTGAGTGCAAGTCACAGAATCAATTAAAGATCAATTATCCATAAGTTGACTGTGAACCAGCACAGTGAATACCATGCAATGAAGAAGAATGACTCAAGAGATACTAGAGAAAAGTAAAGATTCAGACATTCTTGGGGAAATATAAAAAATAGCAATAAATCCCTCAGCTGTTGAGAAGTAAATTAAAAGAAAAAAGGAAGTGAAATGCAAGATCATTCCAGGCACAGCGGCCAGACACATTTTGCATAGAGCAGTAGCAGGTTAGAGATAGAGATGATGCCTCCAATGTACAATGGTATTTTCAGATCTGGCCAATCTCACCTTTATATTTTCCATCAGTAACATTCTTAACCCATTATCTTGACTCTAGTTCTCTGAAGTTTTCTGGAGTTCTAGGGGTATATTTAAATCTTTTCTTTCTCAGAAAAAAGTGGCAATAATTTCTCTTATGAATAAGTTCAAACAAAATGCAAATTAATTTAATATTGTTTTTTACTGAATAAAGGAATTCTCTCTTCTCCATGATAGTCACTTTTTTTGTGTGTAATGAAGAATACATACAAAATAGATGCCATATTAAAATGGAAACAATCATGGAGAAAACAGTTTTCATTATGACCCATCCTGCCAAGAACCTCAAGGTCTGAATATAACAACAGACAATTCCCCTTCATTTGACTGAAAACCATCCCAGATCATTAATCGAGTCTAGATGAATGTCTCTTTAGAACTTCCTCCTGTTTTGATCAAGATAAGACTCGACTTCAGTCTTTGCTTGAACTTTGTTCACATCTGAGGCATCACATAAAACTCTTCCCTCCAAAGTGCAAAACACTTGCAAGGTTCTCAGGAACTCTTCAACTCTTCACAGATTTCAGGTGAGAGTATATCATGTAAAATTTCTGGTAAGAAAGAAAGAGCTTTGCTCTCTCTTTTCTCCTCCACTGATCCACACAACTCACTGATAGAGCACAGACTCTCCTCATGATTTTATAGGGAGACACCTTCCATAGTTAGATGCTCCTCAGCATTATTCCAATGAGTCATTTTCTCTAAATTTGATTGGGCTCTGAAAGACTATGGTTTAAAGAGTTGACCCTGATACTCATATAGGGTTGGGGGTCAGACCTTCTGTGTGCTTCAGTTTCCTCCTGTAACTGGTGAGAGTTGGATTAATAATCCTGACATGGCTTTCAGTACTCTGTCCTATGACTTTTGATGGTTTAGGAGGCAGTGACATTCAAGGATGTGGCTGTGGACTTCACCCGGGAGGAGTGGCGCCTCTTGACCCCTCCCCAGAAGGAGCTGTACAAAGAGGTGATGCTGGAGAATGCCTGGAACCTGATCTCTGTGGGTAAGGAACCTCTCCCTGCTGCCTGAGTCTGCCACCCAAGGGAATATCATCCTCAGCAGCAGGCAGAGTTGGGAGCAGTTTTCAGTCATGAGGAAGGGACGAGGGTTCTTATGCTGTGTCCTAGAGCCAGGGCCCTCCTGTTGCCTGGTTCTCCTGTAAAAGGACTTTGCATAGTGTAATGGGACCTTGGGGGTTCCCTTCGGTGCTCTTGAAGTTTGAGATCAAATCTGTGTTGAGGAATCAGGAAGTAATCTCACAGATGATCACGTCTCCCCCCCAACATAGCCTGGAATTATATTTTGATACCCATCTCAGAAGACTGCTCAGATGGGTTTTCTTCCCAACCTCTTCCTCTCGTGGGTAGATCTACTATTTGGGATATTTTTCTCTTTAACTATCATAAACTTGTAGCTCACAACTCCTAGATGTCCAGAGTAGAGTAGGTTTGTCCTTCATCTTTATTTCTGTTGTCTTAACCCTCTAGCACACTCAGCTAATTAGGAAGGGAAGGAAGAGATTAAGCATTTATAATGACCTGCTCTTTGCCAAACACTCTGCCAAGGTTTTTCTTTAAATTATGTCACTTCTTCCTCACCTTATTCTTCCCACAGGATTATACCCATTTTACATTTGAGGAAATGGAGATTAGATTAAATTGCTTGTTCCTAGGCACACATATAATAATTGCATGTAGTAAGATTAAAACTGAGGCCTTCTGGACTCTAACCTCAGGCCTCTGTGCACTACACTTCTAGCTGCCTCCAGTTTTGTGAAATGGGAAACTATAGAATGAGTCCCTGCTTCTACAAAGAAAATACAGCAGAACTCCATTTTCTAATTCCATATTGGTGACATGATCTTGTTCCCAAAATAAATGCTTTGGAAACTATTCTTCAGAAGTCCTTGTAAACATCCTGTATTAACTGTTTGCCATCCTCTTTTGCTGTCAGGACTGACTGACTGGTTGAGAAACAAAATTGGGGACGAGGAGTGGTTGAGTTCCAAAGTGGAAGAGGTACAGATTAACCAAAGTAGACAGTACAAAAGGTTTATATGAAGTTCAGGGAATGAGGAGCAGGTAGGGTGATAGGACAGGAGCTGATCCCTCAAGATCCCTCTGTCTTGGATTTGAGATTAATCCAGAACAATAACCCTTTTCCCTAGCCTGGGGTTAGGAGTTTCTGCCAGAAGGGAACGTGACAGGATTGGCCATGGGGAGTGGGGCAGAGGATTTGGCTGCTGCTCATTACAGATCCCACATCAGAATAACAGGCACATCCTATGCTGGCTTCTTAGCATTACAAACACTCTGGGGTGAGAGCAGACTCATGTGGGAACCCCATGAACTCCTCTCTAAATGGAATCACTGGATTCACATGCCTTTCTCTCAAGAGAACTCAATGACAAGTTTCTCTCCATCTTCCTCCTTGTCTGATTCCTCATTCCCAGGGCTTGCAGTTCCCAGAGAAGATGTGATCTTTTATTCTGAACAAAGGGAAGCCCTGTGTATACTAGAGCAAGAAGGCCTGAGAAACTGGCATCCAGGTGAGTGAGGTGAAAAGTGGTGTGTGAGAGCTGTGGTTACCA
>NW_025393333.1:0-2260 GCF_016433145.1 Gracilinanus agilis
CACCCGGGCCCAGATACCTAAATAACTAATGATGGTTCAGATGTCTAAATATCTAGGGGGAATTCAGAGAGAATCAGAGGACCAATGGTCTGATCCACAGGTCAATGCTCCAAGATCAGATCAATGTCCAAGGCCAAGGCTTCCAGGCCAAGGGGTCCAAAAACCAAAGGGTCCTTCTCAGATGGCTGTCAGGGTATTTATATCCTCTGGCCAACTGCCTTTCCTCTTGTCCTCATGGCATCTGGGAACATTCTGATGTCTCCATCTGTCTTCACCTGTCAATCAAGGTGAGACTCACAACTCCCAGAAGAGATGGAAGGGATAAAGAAAGAGAAACAGGAAGGACCACAAGCTAATAAAAAATGTAAAGAACATTAGCAGGTGAAGAGGGGATTGAAAGTGAAATGGAAGGGCAGCCAGATGGCTCCTTGGACAGAGCCAGACTGGGAGATGGGAGGTCCTGGTACATTTGTACTTCAGAAATGATGGAACTCAAAATAATTGTTGTCAACCTCACTTATTCATTCTTCTCCACTTCTTCATGACCACATGGACTATGCCAGTTTCTTCTATTCTCCACTATCTCTATTGAAGTTCCTGTTCATTGTTTCCATGACACTATCCATCTCAGCCCCTCCAGCCCCCTCATCCCCTTTTCCTGTTATCTTTCCCAACATCAAGATCTTTTCCTGTGAGTCTTACTTTCTCATTAAATGGCCAAAATACTTAAGCTACCTCTTTAGTATTTTAACTTCCAGGGAATTCCTTGAATTCATTCATCCAAGTATTGACTGATTTGATCTTCTTGCTGTCCAAGAACCTCTCAAAAATCTTCTCAGTTTGAAAATGTCCATTCTGTAATGCTCAGCATTCGTGTTACAGTCCTCCAAGCCATACATCACTGCTGGAAAAAGTCTAGCCTTGGCTACCTGGATCTTTGTCAGCAAAGTGATGTCTTTGCTTTTTAGTAGGCCATGCAGATTTACCATAGCTTTCCCCCTAATGAGGAGGGATTTTCATAGCTGCACTCACCATCTGCAGTGACCTTTGGCACAAGAGGACAAAATCAAACCCTTCTTCTGTTTTTTTCCTTTGATTTACCAGGAATTCATGGGGCTAGTTGCCAAGGTCTTAGTTTTTTTTTTTTTTTTAATTTTAAACCCTTAACTTCTGTGTATTGACTTATAGGTGGAAGATTGGTAAGGGTAGGCAATGGGGGTCAAGTGACTTGCCCAGGGTCACACAGCTGGGAAGTGTCTGAGGCCGGATTTGAACCTAGGACCTCCTGTCTCTAGGCCTGGCTCTCAATCTACTGAGCTACCCAGCTGCCCCCTTAGTTATTTTTTTTATGATAATCTTCAAGCAGATTTTGCACCCTTCTTCTTCACCCTCATCAAGAGGCTTCTTGTTCTTCCTCACTTTCTGCCCCCAGAATGGGATGGTCTGCATAGCTGACATGGTTGCTCTTACATAATGATCTGTACACACACAGACATGAGAACATTTTGGGGAAACTACATAGCAGAGTGGATAGAGTGCCAAGTCTGAATTCAAGAGAACCTAGGTTCAAATCTGACCTCAGGGAATCCCTAGTTGTGTGACCCTGAACAAGTCATTTAACCCTCATTGCCAGCCCTTGCTATTCAGTCTTTGGATTGATATTAAGACCAAAGGTAAAGGTTGGTGAGACAACAAAATATAATCAAGTGCACATGTAATAATAAATCATTTTTCTTTTCAAAAGAAAAAGAAAGTTCATCTTGTACTATGAAGAGAGCATGCCCATTCAGAGGGTTTGAGTTTTGGTCTTAGCTGCAGGGATGTTGATCATCTTATTCAAACATTCTGAGCTCATGGCCCAAAGTAGGAATGTATTGAGAATGCTGGTCCTATTTGGTGTTGCTGTTTGTATGAAGCTCTAGTGTTGCTAGACCAGGAACTTTCTATAAATTAAGCCAACCTGGGGATTTTGAAGTCTCTTTACTTTGCCAAGGAAATAGATGAGAAATAAGTTTACTTTCTATCAGTGGAGAGAAGCTTATCAATTTGGGTTATATATGTCTTCATGTATGCCTTTCTATATTTCCTTCAGATGGAGGGAGGAGGCTTGAAATGAGAGAGACTAATGCAAAATTCAGGGAAGAGTCACAACAGCAAAGATTCATGAATGATGATTACTGTGACTCCAGTCTGAGAGAAGTCTATGACTCTGATTTCAAGATAGAAAAAAAAGAAAAGGTTCACCGTGAAGTTGATAAAA
>NW_025393334.1:0-1536 GCF_016433145.1 Gracilinanus agilis
ATAAGGGTTCCATTTCAGAGATTCTGTGTTCTAAATTTTCTTCCATTTTAGATGTTCTATTTTCTTAGTAACTTTCTATATTCTTTGAACACTTTTAATTCTGATTTTCAGAGGCTTAAATTTTCTTCTAGTTCCACCATTGTGTGTTCTCAGCTGCAATTAATGATTTAAGGAAGTTTCCAGGCCTGAATTTCAATGCTTAACAATTTCTTCTACTTCTGAGTTTCTATGGGCTTAGAACCATTGCTAGTTTGAATTTCAATTTTCAATTTCTTTTTATTCCTAATATTTCTATATCGAAGTACATGTCTATGTTCTTAAAACACTTCCATTTCTGAAGTTTATTGTTCTAAGTTTTTTTTTCTAGTTCTGATATTCTACATTCTCAGCATCCTGCTAATCCTTACATTCAATATTCCCCTTTTCCTTCCTTTTCAGACATCTTATGGTCCTAGAACCATTCTATGTGCTTAGATCCATTCTTAGAACCTTTTTAGAAGGGTTTCCTTTCAGAGATTCTGTGTTCTAAAATTTCTTCTATTTTAGATGTTTTATATTCTTAGTACCTTTCTATATTCTTTGAACCCTTTTAATTCTGATATTCAAAGGCCTAAATTTTCTTCTAGTTCCACCATTCTGTGTTCTCAGCTGCATTTTATGATTTAAGGAAGTTTCCAGGCCTGACTTCCAATGCTTTAAAATGTCTTCTACTTCTGAGTTTCTATGGGCTTACAACTATAGTTAGTTTGAATTTCAATTTTTAATTTCCTTTTATTTCTAATATTCCTATATCTAAGTGCATGTCTATGTTCTTAAAACACTTTCATTTCTGATTTTGAATGATCTAAGTTCATTTTTTCTAGTTCTGACATTCTACATTCTCTGCATCCTGCTAATCCTTACATTCAATATTCCCCTATTCCTTCCATTTCAGACATCTTATGGTCCTAGAACCATTCTATGTGCTTAGTTCCATTCTTAGAACCTTGTTTAGAAGGGTTCCCTTTCTGAGGTTCTGTGTTCTAAAATTTCTTCTATTTTAGATGGTCTATATTCTTAGTTCCTTTCTATATTCTTTGAACCCTTTTAATTCTGATATTCAAAGGCCTAAATTTTCTTCTAATTCCACCATTCTGTGTTCTCAGCTGTATTTTTTGATTTTAGAAAATTTCCAGGCCTGACTTCCAATGCTTTAAAATTTCTTCTACTTCTGAGTTTCTATGGGCTTAGAACCATTGCTAGTTTGAATTTCAATTTTCAATTTCCTTTTGTTTTTATTATTCCTATATCTAAGTCAATGTCTATGTTCTTAAAACACTTCCATTTCTGATTTTCAATGTTCTAAGTTTTTTTTTTCAAGTTCTGACATTCTATATTCTCAGCATCCTGCTAATCCTTATATTCAATATTCCCTTTTTCCTTCCATTTCAGACATCTTATAGTCCTAGAACCATTCTATGTGCTTAGATCCATTCTTAGAACCTTGTTTATAAGGGTTCCATTTCAGAGATTCTGTGTTCTAAATTTTCTTCCATT
>NW_025393335.1:0-8261 GCF_016433145.1 Gracilinanus agilis
ATATGAGAGCATCAAGACAAGGTTTGACCAAGTTCTGCCATAGGACTTGGTGGTGGTTTCTATTAATGCCCGCGTCCCCACAAAATCTTCTGGGAAAAGACCTATTATGTAAACTAAAAGCAACAATAACAGGTTCTTCAGATGGTTATATGTTACTAGAATTACCTGAGGAATCTTTACATTTTTGCCCTGTACATCTCTCTGAAAGCCCGGAGATGAAAGAGCCTCCCATCTTTGAAACACCAGCTGATATACCAGAGTCTCTTTGTCTGTGGTCATCCAGCCTCTGCTGGCAGAGAGGGAGGAAACTCTGAAATACCACCAAGCCCTATTTATTGCAGGAGCTGATCAGTGTCTGGGGAGAGCTGGGCCCAAAGGCCCGTGATGATCCAGCATATGTGGAGGCTTGTGAGCAGAGGTCTTGGACACAGGACACGGCTGTCTCAAAGTACTCTCATGCTCCAGGACTTTGAGACCAAGGACTCTGGCTAATATATGTGTTCCAAGAGTATAAATAGTAAAATTTATTTAACTGTATTTGATTATTAAACGTGTTGGGTGACAGTTTCTGTTTCACAGATATATGTTCTTTAAACAGACTTCTGACTCATTACAAATAAAGATTTCATTTTGTAACTTTGAATTTATGTAATTTCATTCTTGTCTTTAGAGATGTCACTGAAATAAGTAACTAATGCCTGTTGTCATCCCTTTCTTTCCAGTTACCAAGGCATACTATCAGTTATCAATTGTGAAAACTTTTTCATTGATATGTTTTATAGCTATCTCCTTACTGTTCATGGAATCCACCTGGCCTTCCCCCCTGGATTTTGTAATTCCTGACAGTCGAAGTAATAAATGAACATCTAATTCTGAGGGACCAAACACATGGGTCTCCAACAGAGCAAAAAATAAAGATTTCAGTGATGATTTCATTGTATTTAAAGCTAAAGGAAAAACAAACTTTTAGTTGAATGGCTTTTCTTTTCCTCTCCTCATTTCTACATATCGAGTTCCAGTATAGGTCATCTTGTGAAATCTATTATTTCTCCATGGGATCCTCTTTTGAATCTAAGGACCCATAGCTAGACCAGTTTACCTTGCATCAAGAACCTAGAGACTCAATCTACTGTAAAAGATACCTGCAAAAGGATGCCCTAGGGCAGCTGGGTAGCTCAGTGGAGTGAGAGTCAGGCCTAGAGACAGGAGCTCCTAGGTTCAAACCCGGCCTCAGCCACTTCCCAGCTGTGTGACCCTGGGCAAGTCACTTGACCCCCATTGCCCACCCTTACCAATCTTCCACCTATGAGACAATACACCGAAGTACAAGGGTTTAAAAAAAAAAAAAAGGATGCCCTACAGGTCAGGTCAAAAGGTTCCTCCATTGCATCCTCCACTGCAAAGCTGAAGAGAATTGACAGCTGGATACATCTGTTTCACCTAAAGAAGGCTCCAGCACCTCAAGTGGACATCACCCAACTACTGGTGATTTCAAATAAAAAGAAACAGAAAACAGCAGTAAAAACACTCCCTTAAATAGATCACTCTCTCTAGATGTGGGCAGGGTATCCTGTGTTGCACTACTATTGTTTTTTGCATCTTCTCTTTTCTTCTCCTCTTCTTTCTACCTTGTCAATTTGATCTCCCATAGCACAAAACCATATTAGCTATAGAACTTGTCCTTCTTGCAACGAATACACATTATTGACATTAAGATGGAAGGTGAGACTAATTTAAAAACAAACAAACGTGACCTTGTTGTTAATACTTTGCTTCCTATTAATGGTCATCACCATCTTATTCACCAGCTTGAACTTCTGGCCTTACCTGCCCTCTTTGTTCGCTTTCTGTCTTAATCCCCTCCAACCAACTCTTCATCTCTGGCATTCAGCAGGTTGTATCCTTCTGCAGGGCTTAATTCCCACTGGATCTGTGTCCATAACAGCATTTTGAGTCTGAGCCTGGAGTCACCCATCCCCATTGATCTAAGCAAGTAGGCTAATCTAATAGCTAACTAGGTAGCACCTACTGGAGGCTCTCTTTACCATTCCTATCTCTTGGGGTTGTCATACCCTCAACCCTCAACCCCAACTACCAGTGGATTTGAGTCTCTAATTTCTTGCTTTGCATATCTACTCCTTCCCTGAACATTCTCTTGGCCACCTACCCTCAGGCAAAGCCTCTTCTAAGTTTTGTCATTTTACTCCTGACTTTCATCACACCACTACTTCTCTGTAACCCATTAATGAATGCATTTGCAGTCTCACGACACACTTTCCATGATGGGTTCCTATGGAAGGCTTCTTCCTGACAAGTATTAATTGGACCAGGTCTCCAGTTTCATCCTTTTCCAGATGATCCACCCACAGTCCAACCTAACCAATTCTTCTTGCTTACCTCCCATTTAAGTGTACCACTCATCCTGCTTCCTCCTTGTGCCCAAAATCTCTCTGCCCTCTCATAGTTTGTATCACTGCCCCTCAACCATTCAACATCATCCACATCTCCCCTTTAAGTGCTGTCTAAGGTTATCCTCTGCCTTCGGGGCCAATAGAACAACGTCATGCTTCAGTAGTGTATAGAACTCTAATATCTCTGTTGGTCAGCAACAGACCTTGTCCTGAACAAAATGGGAAACCATTAAATGCAATGCATCAGAAAGGGCTACTGGGAGAGAGGAGAGAAGAAAGGAGGATGACAATCTGGATCATATAACTTTAGAAACCTTATGTGGAAATCAGTTATTAATTTTTTTTTAAATAGAAAGGGCTACTTCACACTGGTCTTATGGTTAGAGCAGTTTAGAACAAGTTTAACCAGTCTCTTGTGGTTCCTCTGAAAACTCCCCAGTGATGCACCTGGAACCCATTGTTCTGACCAGATGTCACCTCTCTGAGCCTCCTTAGCCTTCTCTATAAACTTTCACTTTGGGGGCAAAAATTTAACAACTTGTTGTGCCTTTCCATGAGACACCCTCCCCCTTTGAAGCCTATTTAATACCTCTACCCTCTTCCTTTCCAAGGAACTCCAGAAATTCATTGTTGTATGGCATACTCAACTGCAATTCCACTGTCTTGATTAAGGATCTTTATTTTTGCTACTTTGAAAATCTCCTTTATTTCAGGTTGACATAGTCAAAGGAGAGCACAAAACAGAAGTAAATTTCCAACCTCAGTGTCATTCAAGTCCTCCTTCATTACTCATCAATTACCCTAAGACCTTACTTAGCTTCTTTAACATACAACCAGGTAACTGGGGGGTCTTCTTGATTTCTCAATTTTTCTACAAGATATTCTAAAATGGTCTTAAGAACACACTATAACATTTACCATATGTACCATAGTACACACCCCAAAGGAAAGTAAGAGGAAATAAGGAGGAATTAACACTGAGTCTTATGCAAATGTTGATTCCCAGTTTATCATTGAATGTGTGCAGAGCCTGAATTACTCGACTCACCTGAGTTAGGTCTGGATCTAAATTATTTCTGAATCATTCCTACAGTCTCATGGTGAAGGTCCAGCCCCTGAAATTCTTTAAAAAAGAGGAGATGAGCAAGATGCATAAGGTATTATAGGGCCACTAAACACTATGATGAATTTTGATTTGTCAATCTATATAGTGCAAAAGAGAATTGTTTCCTCTTGTCTATCCTTAACATTAACTTAAGTACTTCTACTTAGTATTTCACTAGACTGAAGATAGGATTAACTCCCCCTAGTCAACTTTTGAAATGAATCAACAAAAGATTAAACACCCTACTTAGTACTAGCAAGGTACTTAGAGAATGCAGACCCTTAGAAATTCAACAAATCAGGAAACTGTGAACCTTTTTGATTCAATCAGCTGGAATCTGTAAATCTTTTGGATTCTTAATCTTCAGAACATAACCTTCAGAAGGTGAGATCCTACACACTCTGATCCCTGGGCTGTGTTAGACGTAGAAACTAGGATTGGTCCCTTTGAAGAGGGGAAGGGAAAAGAAGGCACCATAAAAAACAAGCCCAACATCCCAACAAGGGAAGATTGGCTTTGAGAAGACAGTCTGAAGAGATGTTCTTCAAGGGAGCTTCCCTGGATACTATGGCTTGGATAAGGGGCTCAGTGCTTGGCTTCTACTTAGACACTCATTCTTGGATTACTTTCTTCAGTGAGTAAAAAGCTGACCCCATTCCTAGTTTCTGGAGAGACTAGCTTCCATCTTGGAGGAGGCCATAGGGTTACTTAGTTTCAGACTTCCTGACTGAAAGCTAAATAATCTCTGCCTGGATTAAGCAGACCCAGAGCAAAACATTTAGGTTGAAAGGATAGATAACTTCTCTATCCCCCTCTTATTTCTCTTCTTTATTATCGTTTCCTCTCAATTTGTAAAAATTTGTCAATAAACTTCTGACTCAAGACATAATAAATACTGGCAACCACATAATTTCATATAATCATTCACCATTAATTTTAACCTTTATAATTCTTCCAGACCATGTGTTTGTGACAAGTAACCACAAAGTTCCCTCACTTTTCTTAACTTTTTCTTTACTATCTGAAGTCAGCCTTTTTCCTATTTCTACAATTTTCAAATAAAAAGGGTACGTTCAAATTTTTGTTTTTCAAAATCACTTAGAGTCCTTTGTTAATCCTTTAGGCTGTGGCTAATTGATTAAGATCCTACCTGTATTCTGTTATCAAGAACTTTAAATATTCATGAAAAGTTCACCCTCTTAACCTAACCCTAAAAAAGCAAAAAGTACAATGAATCTAATATTTATCAACATAACCTGAGATATAAACCTTTGGTCTTCTCTCAGTTTAAAATAACTCATATGTTCAGAGGACATTTCACAGTATCTCTACATAGGTGGTGAAATAGGTGTGATACTCTATATATTCTACTGTAACAAGAGACAAGACAGTCTTTTGTTTGCACTCTGAGGCCTACACCCCATTGAAAACCAAATATCAAGCCTAGGCACAGGAATACAAACTTGGGCTAAAACACTTTTCTCCTGGAAATTAGTACCCATTTTGAGTAAAATTGGAGATATAGTTTCTCTTAGAATCCTGGAGGGTGAATGTTATCTAACAAAACAGTTCTTCTTTTGAAGACAAACCAATTGAAATAATCAAAAAACAAGAGGGAATCCCTTTCACACATATGACCCCAGATGGGTGGATGTTGAAAAGTTACTACAAGCCTTCTTGACTGAAAGAAAGGAAAATAAGATCCTCTCTCTCATTAATCAGGCCCAAAGAAGGAGAACAATTCATTGGCCATGTGATGACCCAAAAGGGAACCCCAATAATGAGCAGGATTACGCAAGATTATACCATGCTAGAGAGGTATTATTACCAGCTATGAGGGCTTGATCTGACAGACCAGGTACATGGGCAAAATTTGAAAAGTTAAGACAAAAAAAATTGAAAAAACTCCCTCCCAATTTATGGATAGAGTCATTGAGCTGGGAGGTAGAGATACTGGATCTTTCCAGAGTAAGATATGTCAGACATTTAGACAGCAGTTTGTAAAGAACTGCAATAAAGTCATAAAAGATTATTTTAGAATCAACTGCCCAAATTGGTCCAGTATGTACCTTGAAGAATTAAGGAGAGCAGCCATATACATATTTAATAACCACCAGAGAAACATGAAGAAGACAAGGAGTCAATGGAGGAATTAAGGAAAGAAAATAAAATTCTAAAAGAAACACTAGCAAGAAAAATCATGGAGTGGACCTAGCACCTTTGCAAGAATCCACAAACTAACCACTAAAATATTTTTTTTTATGTGGAAAAGACCACTTAATGGTAAATTGCAGGAACTGGAATCAGGTATTCAATAACATGTATTTTAGGAATAATGGTAACTTCACAAATAACAGATATAACAATTATCAAAATTTTAATAGAAATAATTACAGAAATTATACTCCAAATGGGCAAAATGATGATACACAACAAAATACCATCAACGATATATCCAAAGGGCAGCTTGTCCACCTTATGCAGAGGGTGAATATCTCCCTCAGCATAGAGGATCCCAGAAAAACACTAAAGCATCTTTATGAAGGTACATTTGGGGGGGTTAGGTGGGAGGCAAGGACCTTGGGAACAGAAAGAAAAACCTTTAATTTTCTAGAACCTGATGCTTTAATACCAATTATCCCTATCCATTGCCCCCCCCCAATATTAATGAGCCACATATAACACCAAAAGTAGGAAATTCATACTATGACTGCCTTTTAGACACTGAAACATCTAGATCAGTTCTGGTGACTAAACCAGATTAAAAAATTAAATCTCATTGGATCTATAAATTTAGTAGGTATATTGGAACACATCAAAAGTTCACAACACTTTCTCCTCGAAAGGTATCTGTGGGACATTTATCTATAGAACATTCTTTTCTATTAAGGGCTGGGTCCCCCACAAACCTACTGAGAAGAGACCTAGTACGTATACTAAAAGAAACAATAACATTCACTCCAGATGGCTCTATGTCACTTGAATCATCTGAAGAATTTTTTAAATTTCACCTCCTGGCTCTCTGAGAGAGTACATGGAACAAAGAGACTCCCATCTTTGAAACACCAACTGGAATACCTGAGTCTCCTTGGGTCACATCTTCTCCTGATGTAGGCCTACTTAAATCAACTCATCCCATTCAGATTAAAAAAAGTGGGCCACCTCCCTCCATTCCTCAGTACCCCCTATCATAAGAGGCAATTGAGGGAATTACTCCATTAATAAATTCATCAATTGAACAAGGAATAATAATTCCATGCAAATCATAATATAATACACCTATTTTACCTGTTAAAAAGCAAAATTAGGCCAGAGGGAAAAGTCATATATAGATTCATGGAAGATTTAAGAAACTAGAAGAGCTAAGAAGTCAAAGGTCCCAATATAGGGCTCAGGAGTAATAGCACAAAAGAACTAAAATTTAAGTCATCATATCCTACATATTGGAAGCAGAGCCTGACTATCATGAAGCTAATGTGAGAAATAAGAGAATGAAGTGTGTTATTCTCAGGGTAAAGCACTCATATCCTACTCCCCACTGCAGGAATGGAATGTGTAAAATCAAAAAGTCTTCTTAGGCTTGAAGAAAAAATCCTCAAAGGCATCTTGCTAAATTTGGGAGAAAGGAGCTGTGGCCAGAGCAAAGGAAGCAGAACCCAGAAGGGCTGCAGAAGAGTTAGAGGTGGGGCCCTGGCCGAGGCCCTGACCATGAGCTAGCAGAGCCCACCGAGTGTCCAGCCTTGCCCAAGCCAGCCCCGGCCCTGTTCCCAGCCCCTGGCCCCACACTGCTTCCCTCCCCAAGTGGCCACAGCCATGGTTGCCCCTGAGCCAGCACAGCAGGGCCAGGAGCGGGAGGATGAGAGCAAAGACAAGAGTAAGATTCTGGAAAAAAGTCCTTGTGGCCTCTGCTAGATGGACTGGGAACAGGAGTTGATCCTGTTGTGCCTTGTCTTGGACCCAGCCTGCTGACCATTTCCCATTTCAATATGCTCCTTTGGGAGTCAACAGGAATAACAATAGATGTGGAAATTGAGGCAGAGAGATAAAATGACTTTTCGAGATCACAGCGCAGGAGAGCTAAATTTGAACTTCAGTATTCCTGACTAGGAGGTCTCAATGCTAAGATGTGAAAGAATTTGTTGTCTTGAAGACAGAAATCAAAAAGACCTTAATTTTGTCAGTCTACACAGGTTTAGCCCTTGGTGGTTGTCATAGTAATCATTTTGTGGCTCCCAAATAAAGACTGAGGGAACATTGGTACAGATGATTTTGGATGGATCTGAACAGTCACAGAAGAAAGGGAATGTTTGTTTAAATTGCAGTCAACCGTGTTAATCCAACAGTATCAATTATTATCCTTAATACAAACCTTTATCCATTACCCCAAGCCAAGTAACCAGAAGAGCTGTGTGGATCCATATACAGCTTCTCACTTAATCATTTTGGTTTGGGCACTGTTTGTGGGGTCAAGTGCTTAGCTGAGACAAGCATTCATAAGCCCTGGTGATTATCAGCACACCTTGGTGGCCATTCAGGCATCTCACTCCCCTCTCAGCTTAGATCCATATATACATCTAAAGATCTTGGGCCAACTTAGCAGGCCCATCCCACTGAAGCACCCACCATACCACCTATAACAAGAGACATGTTCAAAACCATGAGGGGACATTATGCCAGTTTGGACAAACTCAAGCAGATGATGCTCAACAGACTGTTTGCCCTGTCAGTTTCTCAGATGTTGAGTC
>NW_025393336.1:0-4464 GCF_016433145.1 Gracilinanus agilis
GACTTCCCCATCTTCTCTAAACTGTATTTGATCAATGATTGGGAACAAGGACATGGTGGCAGGTGCCATTGCTCCATTCTCTGTGTAGCCCCATTTAAATCTAGTTCAGTTTGAGTTCCAGAACCTACCATGTTGGTCTTAGGAGCTTGTTTTGCCTTTGGTCTATAGGTGTTTTCATTGATTTCCAGTTGCATAATTTTATGATCATCTAGAGCCTGACCTTGTTTAATTTTGTTGTTAATTTCAATCATCAATTTAAGCTGTTCCTTCATTAATGTGACCATATCCCCATTATTGTTCTTGCCTTTGCCAAAGAGTAGTTGGGTTAGCTTTCTCAGTGCCATGAAATTGAATTATTGTTACTGATGTCACTACTATGGCTGGTAAGTAGGATATAAACTCTGCCATTGTCAGTGTAAGATATTTGTATGTGTCACATATTGTTAATATCTTCATAAAATAATCAGGCATCGCGTAAAACCATCGTCTAACCACTCCTTGAGTAAAGGAACATATAAACATGGAGATGGTGGTTAGGATGAAGGTTGCTCTAGCCAATCCCATTTTTCCCTTTGTTATTTCAATTATCTCTTTCCCTTTACCTAGGCTCTTTGTTTGGCTATGCCAAAAACTATTATAAAGAAGGTGTCTTTACTACTATTCTAGTTATCATAGGGTATATTAATCAGGGAAGCTGTGCTTTGGGTTCCCTTCATAGCTGGTGCAGGGACACCCGAGTCCTGTCACTCAGCTGGATGTTATAATAACTGCCCCTTCTCGATAACAGCACCCAGGCAGGATCCCTAAAGGTCAGTGGGTGGGTAACCCTTTCAGGTCCCACCTAGTGTTGGATTGATTAATAATATTGGGCTCTATTAGCCTTGGATGACATTTTCATCTGACTGCGTTGCTCCCTCCCCAAGGGCTGTGATGTAATAATCACTTCAGGAAGGTACTTAATAAACTTTATCTATAGATGTTAATAAGGGGAAGGAATAATCAGGAATGGATTGGGGATAGGAGACCCTGTCACTAATGGCTATGATCACTAATCCCTCAGGACTGTAGGCCGTTTCAGTAATGCTGGAACTCTTCTTCTTCACCTCCTCTGGCTCAGCTTGGCCATGGCCAAACCAGAGAAAGCCATCTGCTTGGTTGATACAGATATTGATGATCCCTCTCAGCTTCTTATTGCCAGTTGTTATGTCAGTCCTACAGCCATCAGGAAATACCTCCCTTACCTCCCTCTGCTTCTTCTCCTTCCCTCTTCCCAGTTCTCCCCCACACCCCCGGGCCTGGATACCTAAATATCTAATGATGGTTCAGAGGTCTAAATATCTATGAGGAATTCAAAGAGAACCAGAGAACCCACGGTCAGATCCACAGGTCAATGCTCCAAGATCAGATCAGTGTCCAAGGCCAAGGGTTCCAGGCCAAGGGTCAAAGCCAAAGGGCCCTTGTCAGATGGCTGTCAGCATATTTATATCCTCTGACCATCTGTCTTCCCTCTTGTCCTCATGGCATCTGGGAACATTCCAATGACTCCAACTGTGAGACTCACAACTCCCAGAGTTTGAATATGACAACTGTTATTGCTGGTGGTAGAGGAGTTTGGAGCAGAGGTCCAGCCAGCAGTGACTCCATGAGCTTGGGATCTTTGGGACTGGAGAAGCTTGAAAACATCTCTCAAGACAACTCTTGGTAGTGGAAAGGGTCTGTTTCTGGTGGACAGTTTGCAGGCATTTCCCCTTACCTGGTATCTCTTGGATTATTGGCTGTGCAAGGAATTGGTTCCTGTTATCCTGAAGCCATCAAAGAAGCAACCTGGACCAGTGTGAGAATCTCAATACCTTCTAGTCTTCAGTCAAGGCTGTCAGTCTGACTGAAGTTAGGTTGACAGAGAAACTCCCTCTTAGAACTCTATTTCTTGTCAGTTAGCTAATCCTAGTTATAGATCTACCTCTCCCATTCTCCTCACTCTTTTAATACATTAAACTGTTTTCTTTTCCTTCCTGTTTATTTCCTCTTACCTCAAAGAACCTATAGTGTGTGAGTAGTTGATCTTTGTATTGTTCCCTGGTTTGTGACAGAGACCAGTCCTCCCAACTGTCATTCCTTTAGTGAAGGGTTATCAGATTTACTCTGCTTCTGATTCACTATCCTTCTTTGTGAGTTTAATCTGTAAGTGGCAGTTGCCCCAAACACTTACTGGTTTCTCATAGATTAACTTATATTTATACATTCTTTTAAAAGGGGGAAAGGAAGCTAAGAAGAGATACAATTTGAATGCTATGATTTCAAAAAACTTATGTGGAAATTTGTTATAAATGTAAAAAACAAGCATATAGGTGACAGCCAGGTGGTCTACTGGATTGAGAGCCAGGCTTAGAGACAGGCAGTCCTGGATTCATATGTGACCATTGTGACCCTGTGCAAGTCACTCAACCCCCATGCCTAGCACTTACCACTCTTCTGCCTTGGAACCAAACAGTATTGATTCTAAGAATGTAATGGGTTTTTTATCTGTTGTTGACTTAAGAAAGTGTTTTATTTCATTTTTATCATTTAATAATATTTATTTTTTAGAAACGTTAACATGGTTAGATGATTCATGCTCTTACTTTCCCCTTCACCCCCAGACCTCCCCCCCCCCATAGCTGATGTGTATTTCCACTGGTTTTAACATGTGTCATTGATCAAGACCTATTTCCATATTATTGATAGTTGTACTGGGGTGGTCCTTAGAGTCTACAACCCCAATCATGTGTGCCTCAACCCATGTGTTCAAGCAGTTGCTTTTCTTCTGTGTTTCCACTCCCTCTGTTCTTCCTCTGAATGTGGGTAGCGTTCTTTTCCATAAATCCCCCAGAATTGTCCTGGGTCATTGCATTGCTGCTAGTACAGAAGTCCATTAAGAATGTAATGGTTTTAAAAAATAATAACTTACAGATGCAGCAGGGTAGCCAAGATTGTGAAGAAGGTTCACTGACCCACATGATCTCTACCAAATTACCCTTGAAATAACTTTGATATAACATGACAAACTGAATTCAGAATCAGCAGAACCTATACAAGAATGAGGTGAAACAGTTTTTCACCCCAAAAACAAATTTAGAAGGCCTACAAGAGCTTTGGCTGTGATTGGGTGATGATCACTGTCTCCATGGTGACCTCAATGCCAGAACTGTGGCATCTGATAACTGTGTCAGATATTGTGGAGTGAAAACAATCAATCAATGATATCAGTACCACAAAGCAAAGGTCAGAGGTGGGAAAATTCATGGCTGATTGATCAAAGGAATAAGTAGCTGAAAACTCATCTTCTAATAGGTAGAGATGACAGAAAACTAGTACTTTTTCCTGAACACCTTCCAGCTTCATGTATACAGATTAAAAGCCTCCTGTGGTACTTTTATTGAGTGGCATTCTACAATAATTTTTTTTGAGTTGGAAATTCTTAACCTCCACCCTCCTTTACCCTTCCTTGAGAAGGCAAGCAATTTTATATAGATTGTGTATATGTAGTCATGTAAAACATTTTCATATTAACTATGTTGTATAAGAAAACAGAGTAAAAAATTTAAAGTCAGCTTTCTGCAGCCCAGCAGTAATGGAGTCCAGGTCAGGAGTAAAAGTGGCAGAGATCATAGGCACTGGGCTCCAGCATTTTAGTTTTAAAGCCAAAAGCCAGAATCGGCTGGCCTGACCTCCCAAGGTGGTTTGGGCTGGACTGGCTGGCTGAGTCCCGCCTGAGGCAAAAATGTGCTGTTGCTTTTAGCAAAAGCATGGGGAGGAAAGCCACTTTCCTTTTTTAAAAATTGCCCCAAAATGCTGAGCAAGATGGCCAAAAAGCAGGCATGGCTCTCTTTAGGCTATCTGGAAAATTGAGAGTTCAAATTTCGACCTTCTGGTTTGCCAAACTGTAATGACTAAAAATGAGGATGCCGAGATCAAAAGGGAGAATAGTATTTTAATAAAAGCCATGCTGATAGAGATAAATTTACCACGCGCCTGTAAGAAACTTATTCCAAAATCACCTCAGTCATTTACTTTCCTCTCTCTACGAGTGCTCAGGTAGCTAAAGAGGAAGTTCCAAGTCCCTTCCCCCTATTTTAAAAACCATCCCTCACCTTGAATACATGATCCAAAACAGGAAACCCATTAGGGATCACGGGAAATGTAGTTCTAAGTATCCCAAGTGATTTTAAATGACACAGTATATATACATATCTATGTACAGAGACAAAAATCTATTTATTTATTTATTCATTCGTTCGTTCATACATTCATTCATTCATTCATACATTTACTTATTTATTAGGCCTTTTATTGGCAGCATTCACGTCCACTCAAAACCTTACACACTCCTGACTCACCATGTCTGGCCTCCTTCCAGAAACATAATGAACACAAACAGACATTGAGATGAGCACACTCCAACCTTGAATCAGGTCTTCTCCATAG
>NW_025393337.1:0-2940 GCF_016433145.1 Gracilinanus agilis
GGGTTTTATAAGGAGCAAGAAAGGAGAGCCCCAAAGGGAAGATCTGAAGGGGACATGGAAAGGATGAAGAGTAGGAGGAAGAGGAATTGGGGTGGCAGCAGTGGGCAGGGCATGGAACAAAACCAAAAGATGGAACTGGGGTCATTTTATAAATATAATGGGGCTTTGTCATTTTAGTGTCAGGAACAATACAGTTCAGCTTGAGCTAAGGCTGACTTCCTACACTGAATCTTTACCGTGTGATGATGGGAAGAGAACCATTGCTTGGAGTGGATGGGATTATAACCATGACCTACAGAGACCAAGGAGACCTACAAACTCTGCTGGCACTTATTTCTTTTTCTACCATAAAGAGTGATCCTTTTGATTGGAATCTGAAAAATATAGTCACATGAGGAGATAAAGCAAGTGTCTATCCCTGGCCTGTGTCCATAGAAAACCCACTCTTTAAATGGTTTTGCAATAGTGAGTGTGAGGGATGAGGATGTGAATTGTTATAAACAAAAAGGGGGGTCCTAAGGAGATATAGATATACAGTGATATGAATGTATCTATCTGTATTCTCCCTAGCTACAGATGATGGAGGAACACCAACCCCAATCACCCTTGATAGTTGTTATAATTTCCCCTTTCTCTAACCGTTGCCCAGGGAGGGCCCTCAAAAGGTTAGATGGATGGATAACCTCTCCAGGTCCAGCCTGGGGTTGGATAAATTAATATAGGGCTTTTGATTTTCCTTGCATCACGTTTGATATCTGACTGCGTTGACTCCCTCCCCAAGCATCATGATATAAAGACCACTTGGGAAGGTATTTGTTGAACTCTCTTTATCTATAATCAGGGAAGGATAAACAGGACAAGGATTGTGGATGGGAGACCCTATAAACCTATTATCTATAACTAGCTGACAATCAGGACTGGAGGCTATAGGTCTAGTAGAAGGTGGAGCTTTATTCTCAACTACAACTCTGGCCCAGCCTGGCCACAGCCAAGCCAGAGAATAGGGACTGCTATTGATGCAGCTGTGTTGGTGATCTTATTCTCTCAGCTTTCTCACTATCAGTGTCTGTTGATGCACTACTTCTCACAGTCTTCAGGAAATATTCAGATTCTTCCTACCCTCTTCTTCATAGACCTCCCTGCCTCCCTTCACCACCCAGAGACCTAGAGACCTCAAGAGACCTAGAAAGACCTAAAGAGACCTCCTCCAAGTGGCTGTCAGGGGTATTTATATTGTCAGGTCAACCTACATTTGCCCCTGGTTCACGGCACCTGGGAACATTCCATGTCTTCCAACTGCCTTTCCTGTCATTCAAGGTGGCATCCATCATTTCCCAGGTTATGAATATAACAGAATCAAAGCCTAAAGTAAGGGGAAATAAGCCTGTTCTCAGTCCTCATTCTCCTTCACTTCTCTGCTGCCTTAGACACTTTTAGTCATTCTTTCTCTTTCTTGATATCTGCTCCCGGCTAGGTCATTGGGTCACCTTACACTCTCCTTTGATGGATCCTCTCCCATCAAGCCATCCAATCATACTTGTCCTTAAGGTTCTCCTCTGAGCCTTCTCTTCTTCCTCTTCAGAAATTCATTTGCTCAGTTCCTAATAATTTAATTTCCATCTCTAGATTAATGCTTTTCAAATTCACTTTTCCTCTGTTGACCTCTAATCTTGCATCTCCAACTGCCTTTCAGACATCACAGACTGGATGTCCACCAGACAACTTTACCATATCATATCCAAAACAGAAGTCATTATCTTCCCCCTCACCATCCCTATTTCTGTGGAGGGCAACCCTATCCTTGCAATCTCTCAGGCTCCCAACCTAGGAGTTATTTTGGATTCCTCCCTGTCTCTCATTGTTGTCAAGACCTGTTTACCTCACCTCTGCAACATTTCTAAAATACTCCTCTTCTCCTCTGACATTGTCACTCCTCCTGTTTCAGTTCCTCATTAACTGAATCCTAGAGTATTACCACAGCCTCTTGGGTGGTCTCTCTGGCTCAAGCCTCTCCCCATTGCAATCCATCTTCCATTCAGCCAACAAAATGATTTTCTTAAAAGTACAGGTCTGATCATGTCATCTCCCTAGTCAATAAATTGCAATGGCTCCCTATTACCTCTAAGATCAAATACAAAAAATCCTTTCATTTAAGTGGCTTCACATCCTCACTCCCTCTTGCCTTCAAGTCTTCTTATAATTACCCACAATTCATACTCCTTGATCCAGTGTCAATAACCTTCTGGGTGTTCTACTGACAAGATCCTCCACCACTTGGTTTAAGGCATTTTCTCTGACTTTCCCCCATGTCTGGAATGCTCTTCCATCTCTGCTCAGTCTGCTGACCTTCCTGGCTTCCTTTAAGTCCCAAGTGAACATACATCTTCTAGAGCAGTGGTTCCCAAACTTTCTTTACCTACTGCCCCCTTTCCAGACAAAATATTACTTAGTGCCCCCTGTCACATACTATCAGTGCCCCCCTACAGTTATTCACCACCCCCAAATGCACCTGTGGCCATCACTGCCCACCTGGATCACTGCAGCATCTACCAGAGGGGCGGTGGCGCCCACTTTGGGAATCACTGTTCTTGAGCAAGACTTCCCTAGCTCCTCTAAATTCCAGTGCCTTCTCTCTACTGAATGCTCCACTTTATCCCACACACACAGTCTTATTTGTACATTGTTGATTGCATATTTTCTCCATCATTAGACTGTGAGCTTCTTGAAGGCAGAGACTGTCATTTGTCTTTCATGGTATCAGGACTTTGCAGGATAACTTGCACATAGTGGGTGCTTCATAAATAGTTTTCATTGACATCATGCAAACCACTATATACAAACAAGCCATATACAAGATAAATGGGAGGGGATTGACAAAGGGAAGCTATTAGCATTCATGGAGAGCCTTAGGAAAGATTTTAAAAACACAAGAGACAAGGC
>NW_025393338.1:0-2137 GCF_016433145.1 Gracilinanus agilis
GAAAAATGAAATTGGATTGCCAGTATCACCATGGGTAAAGATAGAATCATTTTTAGACACTTCACCATAGAACTATCAAATAGCCAGTGGGTTACTTTGAAGAACAAGTCAAAACAATCAAATTCAACAGGAAGAACAAAAAGTCAAGAATTTCCAAGGAGGGGAGGGGAATAAAGTTAGGATGAAANGTCATTTTTTTGAATTAGCTCAGCTCTTAGTTTATGTGAAGGCAAAACTATGTGTTAAGGAGAATAATCATAGCTGGCATTTATATAGGATTGTAAGATTTATTGAGTGTTTTACATACATTATCTCATTCTAGTCTCATAGCCAACTTAGGAGATAGAACTGCAGATATTATTAAGATTTCCATTTTATAGATAATAGGATCATAGATTTAGAGGTGGAAGGGACTAAAGAGATTATTTAACCTCCTCCTTCCCTCATTTTCCATGTAAGCATTCTGAAGCAACAGCTAAGAAGTAATGACTTGACTAAGGTCACACTCCTGAGGAGATAGCTTTGATTTCGAGCTGGAAGGGTTTTCAAGGTCATCCAGTTTAATCTTTGTCTTTTAAAGGTGTAGAAACAATGTTCAAAGAAGCTGTGATCTGACCAAGTTCTTTTAGGCAGTCAGTGTTGGAAGTCACATTTGAGCCCAGATCTCTCTTGATTTCAAGCTCAGTATTCATCTAGAATCATTGGATTTAGAGTCCAACTAAATTCAACAAACACCAATCAAGTACCTACCATGGAGAAGACCCAGCAGTGGGTACAAAGGACCAAAAGTCACAAATTAAACTGTCAGAGATTATGCAGCTACCTCACTTAACAGATCAACAAACTGAAATCAAGACAGGTTGAAGGATAGATCCAAGTTTTCTAGTATATGAAGGGGAATAATATGCAATTCAAATAAAAAAGGAAAGTAGAATCATATGGTGAAGGGTTTTCAATGCCAAACAGAAGAGTTTGTATTTGATTTTAGAGGGAATCAAGGAAATATCTTGAGCAGGGGAGTATCATGATTATATGTCTATTTAGGGATATCATTTTGGTTGATGTGATGAAGACAGACTGGATGCAGGGAAACCCAATTAGGAGCTCCAGTTTGGAATTATTTCCTCTAGAATGTTAGAGATGGTAGTGTGCCTCTCTTTAAAGGTCTTCAGGGAGAATCAAGACAACCTCTAGTTGGGCAATTTGTAATTGGGATTTCTGCCACTTACAGGCTAGAAGGCTGCTAAGTATCTTTCCAACTCTCAGCCTTCGGGATTTAGTAAAAAGTCAGCCTGTTAATTGAAGAAGCTGAAGAAGGTTCCTTTCTTGTGGGTAGAGTACCTCTACCATGGAGTCCCAAATGGAGCCTTTAAGCATCTTTTCAACTCTGAGCAGCTTATAAAGTGCTTTCCCTCCTCTCTAACCCTTATCTCCCTGTAATGATGACCTCATCTTCTTCTTCTGTCTCCATTCTCAGGTTATTTCCCACCCTGCCTCCTTGCTTTTAAACCGTTTGGCTAAAGACAGACTTTCCACCTAGGAGTCACCTTGGTCAGACAGTGAAAAGCCTCTACTCAGTGGAAGACCAGAGAGAAAGAGCTCTGCTTTCCTCATGTCACAGAAAGCCACTTAATTTCACAGACAGAACCCCAGCTTTTGCCCCAAAGGCAATGACTTACTGACCCCTACACAGGATGGATTTTCCTCCCACTCCCCTTTTTGTATTACTGGGCATTTGAAATCCATGAGTATAAATTATAACTATCTGACAGAAGAATGTTCTAAGTAGTCATATAATTTTGATTACAAACTTAGGTTAAATGGACAGTTTAAAATATGCTCCAATCTTCATATGGATGGAGAATAAATTATTTTCTATAATGTGCTGTAAAGACAAGGAAGGTCTGGTCTGCAAGGTGTGGCTGAGCCTTTTGTTATCATTTGGAGGAGTGGAAAATATTAAATATTAAGAACATGGAACTAGGGGCAACTACATTAGTTTTGACATCTCTTTGTCTCTGTCTCTGTCTCTGTCGCTCTCTCTCCATTGTCATCCTAGCTATATGGAAGAAAGCTCATGTTTTATGAATCTTCAGCAATGTTGACAGTGGGCAAATAAATGGAAGAGCAGCATCAT
>NW_025393339.1:0-7343 GCF_016433145.1 Gracilinanus agilis
GCCAAGAGCCAAGGTGGTCTCAGGTACCAAGTTGAGAGGGTGTGCTTGAGACACTGTCCACCAGATCCCAAACTTCTCCTCTTCCCTTGTAACTGCACTGTAGATCTTATCCTCTTTGCTAGATGCCACCACCACACAGGATCCCAGGGAAAATCAGGATGCAGGATGCCCTTTACTCTGAGATCTCCCAGGGCTCACCTTAGTTTGTGCTAACCCCTAAAGGAGTCCCTCTCAGAGAAGAAGTCACTTCTTCCTGCTCCTTCATTCTACCTTGAAATTCCCAGATCCAGCTCCTTCCTGCTAGATACACCTTAATTCTTAATTAACTAACTAATCTTCCTCACAACAATTCTCTCTCTCCTTTCCCTTCACTCTCCTCTCCTTGAGAAATTAAACAATTTGATCTAAATTATACATGTGTGGTCATATAAAATATTTCCATATTACTTGCTTTATAAAAAACAGTACAGAACAGAAAAAGGATATGCATTTTAAAAATATTTCCCAGGAACCAACGAACTAGGAGGTGATCATAAGCTACAGAAAAATGCCATGTGTCCAAGAATGACAATAATGCACAATGAACTTTAAGAGCATGTCCAACCTGACTTAGAATATAGCCCATTATTTATTCTAGAAAATAATTTAATTGTTAATACAAAACTTGATTTTAGCAATGGTCCTGTGGATGGCATCTTTGACCTCTTTGTTTCTTAGGCTGTAAATGAGAGGGTTCAACATGGGGATCAATGCTGTATAAAACACAGACACCACCTTGTTGAGGTCCAGGGAGAATCTAGCACTGGGCCGCACATAGATGAAGAAGAGTGTCCCATAGAGGATACTGACAGCAGTTAAGTGAGAGGAGCAGGTGGAAAAGGCTTTGCGTCTTCCCTTGGCAGAATGGTTTCTGAGGATGGCAATGAGGATGTAGATGTAGGATATGATGATAATCAGACCACTGAATACCAACACTGACCCAGCCATGATGAAAAGGACAATCTTGTTGACTGAGATGTCAGCACAGATGAGAGTGAAGAGAGGGGAGATGTCACAGAAGAAGTGATTGATGACATTGGGGCCACAGAAGGGCAGGCGGAAGGCAGCAGTGGTGTGAGTCATGGTGCTTGTGAAACCTGCAGCATAGGGACCGGACACAAGCTGTATGCAGAGTCTCTGGGACATGGCCACAGAGTAAAGCAGGGGGTTACAGATGGCAACATAGTGGTCATAGGCCATGGAGGCCAAGAGCAAGCATTTGGTGGCCCCAAAAAATCCAAAGAACCATTGTTGTAAAGCACAGCCCAGAAAAGAGATGATCTTTCTCTCCTCAAAAAAGTCTCTCAGCATCTTGGGGGCCACCACAGAAGAGAAACTGATGTCCACAAAAGATAGGTGGCTGAGGAAAAAGTACATGGGGGTGTGAAGACGAGCATTATATGCAATATATAAAATATGCAATAAGGGTTTGTTTTGGTTTCGTTTTCTTCAAGTTAAGACTATTATTAGTGTGTCTTTAGTAACAATGCATAAGAATTTATCCATATTCAAATTCTCATATTCATTAATTCATTCAAATAGATTTAAAAAATAGACTCAATGAAATGAGGAGCAGTGTATTAAGGAGATCAAGATGAATTTTTCTTTTTTTTTTACTTAAACCCATAACTTTTCTCTTAGTATTAGTTCTAAGAGAGAAAAGCAGTGATGGAGAGACAATCAGGGTTAAGTGACTTGCCCAGGATCACAAAACTAGGAAGTATCTGAGGACAGATTTGAACTGGGATCCTCCCACCTCTAGACCAGAAGCTCTATCCAGTGGGCTGCTTAGATGCCCCTAGAATGAATGTCCTAAAAGAAATGGCACTTGAGCTCTTCCTTGAAGAAAGGTAGTGAATGATTCCATGAGGCAGTGATGAGAAGAGAGCTCCCTCTACTCATGAGGCTATAGCCTCTGCGAAAACATCTGGAGGTGAAATGGAAGGTAGTGTATTAGAAAGAGGCAGAAGTCAGTCAGCAAGGATACATCAAGAACTTACTTTATGCCAAAACGTTGGCTAATTGTTGGGTTGGCTGGTCTGATTGGGACACAGAGCATTTGAAGGAAAGTAACACACAATAATTCTGGAAAGATCTGGTGGAGGCAGATTAGGATGGGCTCTAAAAGCTAAACAAGTTTGAATTTTACCCAAGTGTCAGGGAAATTTCTAGAACAGGGAGTAGCTTGATCAATCCCTATATTTCAAGGAAGGAAGTTCAACCAATCTTCTTCTATCCTGATTATGAGAATTTAGCCAGCCAGTCATCCCTAAGCTGGCAATTATTCATAAAGGGCATAAACAAAGACCTGATCCCTTCATAAATTACTCTTTCTTCAGGCTTGACCTGGTCATTCCACACATACACACACAAACATACTCAGAACAGAGACACATAATCTGCTCGATTAAAAATAATTTGATTCAACAAACACACATTAAATGTTAATTCTGTGCAAGGCTCCCAATCTAGGCTCTAACAGAAGATGAATAAAATAAAGAGTTTCTCCCCTCAAAAATCTTACATTTATAATCTCCCCCTTTAACTGGGGGAGAGGGACATGTATTTATTAAGCACCTCTGTGCTACGCATTGTGCTCAGCCTTTTCAAACATGATTACATTTGATCTTTCTAACAATTTTGAAAGGTAGATAATATTATCAACCTCATTTTTAAATTTAGGAAACTGAGGCACTCAGAGGCCAAATGGCTTGCCCAAGGCCACATAGCTAGTAAATGTCTGAGGTCTGATTAGCACTCAGGTCTTTCTGACTCATTTAGCATACATACAGGTAAATAAATACCAAAAATATACATAAAGTAAAACAAAATAATATACTAAAATATAAAAATAAATAAAAATATACATAAAGAAATACAAAATAAAATAAAATGAATCTGAGAGTGAAAATGACTAGGATATATATATATGTATGTATGTATACAAATTCATACATGCATACACATCTAGATATACCAATACATACATATTATACACACATATATACATACAAAAATTAATTCCCATCAAATCCGACTGATAGCTACTTCAGGTATGCTACATACTCTCTTCCTCCTTTAGAGCTTAGCACAATTACTCATCCTTGTTGGTTCACCTCCCCTAGAATTCTACATTCCTTTGCTGAATCTTTACCTCATTTAAAGCACATTTCAGGTTACAAGTCCTATGCAAACACTTTTCTGATATTCCTAGTTGTCATCATTTAAAGCCTCCCAAAAATGTAATCTTTCAATTATATACGTATATAGATGAACACAGAAATAAACATATCATTTCTATAATATAGATACATGCAAAATATGCATTCATATCTATAAAATACATATATATTCTAAAACATATGCACACACTTATAGTGTGTAGAATTTTAAATTTCATGCCAGTAATTCTGAAATTGACACTGGAGGCACTGGTGAGCTACTGAAGATTCTTGGAAAGAAGTGGAATGTGTTTTAAGGATATCAGATTGGCAGCTATGTGGAGAACAGGTTGGAGGGGGAAGAAGTTCAAAGTGAAGAGATAAACTAGAATCTTAAAATAATCCATTTCACTTCCTGATCTCACTTCATAACATTTAAAAACAAAGTATACATAGACTCATCTTAGTATGCATTTATTTAGTATACTTAAAGTATACATATAACCATTTTTAAAATTTTAAAAAAATTGAGGAAAATATAGCTTTTTTTGGTTATAACACTGGTTCATTGTTTAATTTCTACTCCACATTGTATCCTCATTACCAAACTCCAGCCCACTTACCTCTCAAAAAGAAAATGAAGGTGGGACTTACTCTGCATACAGTGGATTGAAATTCAATAAAGTCCCTCTACATGACTGCTAGTCTCCCAAGGTAATCTCAAGAGAGCACATTAACTAAACTCCTAATAAGGACATCCATATTTCTCCTACCAGACCTTTATCTGAGGATGTCCTGTGAAAGAACCTACTATTTCTGCCTTCTCTAACTGGATAACTATCCTAGATAAAAGTCTCACATTTTCCCCTTTTCCATCTGGAAAGCCAAGGGAGGGGGAAGGAAAATATTGAATTCCATGAGACTTTTTTTGTGAAAGCTAATATTCACAGGCTAAAGTAGATAAATATTGAATGAAAATTATACTTAAACCCTTTTAAGCAAATGAATATTATCTAATATTTTTCAAAAATCCCAACTAAATAACTAATTTTTAAAACCCAACTTCAAGTTACTGGATGCCTTTTAAAGATTTCTTTTACATAGGATAGAATCAGAAATTGTGAATGAAGTTTGTACTTATCTAGGGAGAGATCAGAGCATTGAGATTAAAGATCCATTTACATACTGAGATTTTGAAATAAAGAAGAATAAAGGAGAAAGCTAGATAGCTCAGTGGATTGAGAGCCAGGACTAGAGATAGGAGGTCCTGTGTTCAAATCTGTCCACAGATACTTCCTAGCTGGGTGACCCTGGGCAAGTCACTTAACCCCCATTGCCTAGTCCTTATCACTCTTCTGCTTTAGAACAAAAACATTAGTATTGATTCCAAGAAGAAAGGTAAGGGTTTAGAAAAAAGGAAAAGAATAAGAAATATTCTTTATTCGCTAAAAGACAGAGAGAAGAAGACATCATTTTTCTCACTTAATGAAAATAATTTTATTATTTTTTTCCCTCAAGGTCCAGGCCTTTTAACTATTCTTACCTCACAATTATTTAGTCATATTCTAAAGTCTCTCTGCTCCACTATGCTTCCCTTACCTTCAGAGTAACTTGTTCATCCTGGAAAGTTTCAGCTCATAGAAGATAAGAAAAAAATAATTGAACTGGTTAAAATCAATGAGCAGGCCAATGGCCAAACCAAGCTCTATATTTTAGTCACTATCAAAATCCCTGATGGAAGACTCTTACCTAGACCATGGTCCCTTACATGGTATCCTACTTATGAGGAAGGGAGCAGCCTTATAAATTTCTTCTCTTATCTAATGAAAGCTAAGACAGTAAAAAAATATGGTGGGAATAAAGTGGATTGGCAATGACTCAACTTACTTTTTCTCAAACCTCCTTTGTTTTATTTGAAGAAATATATTTTTTAAAAAGAGTACAGTCAGATTATATTATCCAATGTTCTCTTTTTTCAATTTTCTTTCTCACCTTCACCCTTCCCCTTTGCCTCTCCTATGGCTCATAGAGTTGGCATAATTTCCCAATAGTGTTTAGGTTTTTTATCATTTGCTTTCACTGTGGACATTTCCTACCTCCTTTAGAAGATAATGTTCTTTCCAAGAACCTAAATTACTCTGTCTGGTTGCATCATGTTCTTTTTTTTTTTTTTCCTTAAGGGAGCAATATCCCTCTGGTATCCACTTCCTTGGGATTTACAATGTTAATAGGGAGGAAAATAATTAAAAAGTCTTCACTGTTTTTACAATCTAAATAAGACCATAGAGATTCAATTTCTTTCTTTTTTTTTTTTAAAACCTTACCTTCCATCTTGGAGTCAATACTGTGTATTGGCTCCAAGGCAGAAGAGTGGTAAGGGCTAGGCAATGGGGGTTAAGTGACTTTCCCAGGGTCACACAGCAGGGAAGTATCTGAGGCCAGATTTGAACCCAGGACCTCCTGTCTCTAGGTTTGTCTCTTAATCCACTGAGCTACTCAGCTGACCCCAGAGATTCAATTTCTTATTTTTTTTTTTGCGAGTATTCTTTCTCTTTCCTTTTTGGTTTCCATATGAATGAAGCAATGGCCCACAAAATGCATGTCCATCAAGGCAATGACTCTTGTGATCCTCACCAAGTATCTGCACCACCCTGTTTTAACATGCATGAACTTTTTTGTTCAGTCATTACTCATTCTTTTCTGACTCTTCATGACCCCACTGGAATTTTCTTGTTAAAAATACTAGACTTATTTTCCATTTCCTTCTCCAGGCCATTTTGTAGATGAGGAAACCGAGGCAAATGAGGTCAAGTGACTTGCCCACCAGGGCCATACAACTAGTATATTTCTGAGTCAAGGAGCATCCAAAATGGCAAGAATATAGGACACATAGAGGACAATAAGCTGTAAAAAGTTCAAAAATTGGAAAGATAGGCTGTGATGAGTTTTAAGTATTCAGTGGTTCACATTTAATATTAGAGATAATTGGGAGCTTGTCATTTTTATTATGTTTGAGGGAGAGATAGTCAGATCTGTTTTTTAGAAAAACCAGGTAGTTTAGGTAGTTGTATAGGAAGTGAATTGCAGTAGGAAAGTATTTAATGCAGAGAAACTCATTAATAGGTTATTTCAATAGTCTAGAGAAGAAATGATGAAGGCATGAACTGTACCAGTGACCATGTGAAAAGAGTTAAGGGATCAGGTTCAAGAGATGATGAAGGAAAGAAAGAGTAAAATTTGGCAGCTGGTTAGAAATATAGTTTGAACTTAGAAGATTGAAAGAATGATAGCACCCTCAAAACGAGTAGGGAAGACTGAAAGAAGAATTGTTTGGGGGAAGAAAGAAAAACTGAGTTCTATTTTGGGCATGTTGACTTTAGGATTACTAAAGTACATCCAGACTGAAATGTCACCAAGATGTTTGTAATGTAGGACCACAGCTCAGAAGAGAGGCTAGTTCTATATATCTACATCTGTGAGTCATCTGCTTAGAGATGACAGTTGAATCAATATGAACTAATAAGGTCATCAAGTGAAAGAATATGGGGAGAAAAGAGGAAGCCCTGAGTCTCTCTTTGCGGTCCACTCCCAGTTAGGGAACATGACATGATTGATAAAGAAGCAAGAGTTTGCAAAAGAGCAAATAGGAAAGAAGAGATCCAATAAACATAAGTTGTATCTCAATTCAAAGAAGACAGGATGTCTAGACATATCTATCAAATGCAGCAGAAAAGACAATAAGGATGGGTTTTAATTCAAGGACACCAGATAGGGCAAAGAAGAAATCACCAGTAACTTTAAAAAAAAAGCAGTTTTACTTGAGGAATGAAGTGAGAAATGACATTATGGAAATAGAAAGAGAAAAAATGGAAGCACCAAGTGAAAAGAGGGTTTTGAAGGAGTTTAGCCATTAAATGAAGAAGAGATATTTTACGATAGTTAACTGAAATGGTAAGATATAGTGAAATGGTAAGATATAGTGAAAAAATGTATTTTATTTATTTTCTTAAGGATGGAGAAGAAGTTAGGGATGGTCTAGTTTGCAGATGGTAAGATATAGTGAAATGGTAAGATATAGTGAAAAATGTATTTTATTTATTTTCTTAAGGATGGAGAAGAAGTTAGGGATGGTCTAGTTTGCAG
>NW_025393340.1:0-3653 GCF_016433145.1 Gracilinanus agilis
CCAGATATTTTATATTGTCTACAGTTACTTTAATTGGGATTTCTCTTTCTGTCTCTTGATGTTGGACTCTATTGGAAGTATAGAGAAATGCTGATGATTTATGTGAGTTGATTTTATATTCTGCAACTTTGCTAAAGTTGTCAGTTGTTTTAATTAGTTTTTTTGGTTGTTTCTTTAAGTATGTAATCATATCACCTGTATAGAGTGAAAGCTTTATTTCCTCACTCCTTATTTTAATTCCTTCAATTTATATCTCTCTTATTGCTATAATTAGTACATTATTGAATAGTAGTGATGATAATGGCCCTCCTTGGCTTCACTTCTGGTGTTATTGAGAAGGGTTCTAGTTATCCCCATTAGAGATAATGCTTGCTGATGATTTTAGATTGATATTTATCATTTTGAGGAATGTTCCATTTACCCCAATGTTATTTAGTGTTTTTTAAACCAAAATGGATGTTCTATTTTATTAAAATGCTTTTTCTTAAAATATTGTATTTCTGAACCCAACAAATTTTTTTCTCCATAGGAGAGTTGAATTTTCTATTTCCATTCTGATGAATAATCAAATCACTCTCATCTTTAATTTAATCTGTGTTGCACTTCCTACATGCAAACAGATTGTGTGTTTTAGGTCAGTCACATACATTTGTTTCAGTAACTTTGATTGTAACTATTAAAAAGGCAAAGCTGATATTGAGGACTACAAAATACTAGATAACTGAGGATGCTGAAATGTTATCTTGTTCAACTCTCTTACAAATGTTTAAAGTCAAGGAGGTCTAAAAGATTCAGCCAGTATTCCATAACTATTGGCACTAGTGGGACTAGAATCCATGTCTCTTGATTTTCAGCTCAGTGCTTATTCTAATTCTCATATTTTCCCTTCAGAATAAGCTTCTTTGACTTGAAGCAATATTAATCACTCTGGTAATGATATACTATCCTCTGTCCTGTTCAGAACCATTATGCATTTTATTCTCTTGTTCCTAGACTCCCTGTGCCACATGCAGTGTGAGCTGTGGTCCCGGATTCAGGCAAACCCCTCTGGATGGGGAGCCCATCTGCTGTTTCAACTGTTCTCTGTGCCCTGAGGGGGAGATCTCCAATCAGATGAGTAAGTGTGTGCAGAATCTTTGCTCCTTAACCCATTGAACAATTAAACTGGTCTTTTGCTCTCAGGTATGTTCACATACAGCTCTATCACTGACTGAGCAGTAGTATATAAGGAAATAAGTTGAATCAGTGAAAAATACTGGGCTAAGGACAAGTGACTTGAATAAATGAAATACAATTAGAATATGATGTCCACTCCTCAAAGTGACAGCTATGAAATTTGTAAAAAGCCGTCTTTCCCTATTTTGTAGTTGAACTCATTTGTATGGTCTTTTCCTGGTTTCACATGCAATGGGAGAGAACTGACTGGAGTACGAAGGAGTACGTATTATATCTTTATGGGATAGAGCTCAGTTTATGTAGTCTGGATATAACGTTCTTTAGAGACTTTAGATTAATTTAGATTTAGAGGAATAATTTTCAGAGAAAAGAGGTACCCCTGGTATATTCTAGATATTCTATCAGTCCTACCCTTTGCCATATTTCAACATTATATTTTGATAAATCATCCAAAAATGAAGTCTATTCTCCATTATGTGTAAGACCTGTATTCTCTCTAAGAATTTTGTCGAAGAGACTTTGCCCTTCTTTTCAGAGTCAGTCTGTGCTGAGTCATTTGTCATGTAACCCCACTAGTGTAATACCCTGTGATAATCACAGCTTATGCAAGAGTCATCCTTCAATAGTAAAGACATTTAAGGTTTAATACAGTGTATACAGTAACATATTAGAATCATTCTTTGCCTCTGTATGCAAATTATTTCAAACATGTAAACGTCCTAAAATGGATATAGGATGGTAGAATCAGAGAATTATAGAGTTGGAAGGGTCCTCCCCAGGGGATGGAAAATAAACCACCTGGGCATGGGTAAGGGAGAGATTGGGGAATTTTTTTCGACAACTTGATAAAATTGGAGTAAGGAAACTTTCAATCCTTCCCCAATATCCTCTCAGTAGGAATTCAGTGGGTGTCACTTAAATATGACCCAGCAAATGGGGCTAAATGTACTGATTGAGTTCTTAGCTCCCTTCAAATGAGGTCAGATTTCTGTGTTTTTCTTTTCATTTTTTGCATGTGTTTTCATTGACTTAGTGTTTTCCACAGAAATGTCAGGCAGTTCATGGAATGGTAAAAGCAAACGCATTTTCTTTTCTACATTTTTATTCAACACAGGATGACATCAGTTCTACCTTGATGTTAGTACTTAGGGATATGAGAGAGTGCTGGTGGCACAGGATAAAGTGGAACAAGGGGAGGTACTACTCATTCTAGAGGCCTGAATACTATCAGATATTGGAGGATTCAGAGATATCTGTTCTTCACTTATGGAGGTTCCCTTGAGATCTGAATAAGAAGCTCTTCAGAACATGGAATGGAATGCAATGACATTGGTGATTCCAAGAAAGAGCTCTCACGTTCTGGCACCTGGGCTGTATCAGAGCTTGGCTGCTCATTTTTTGTTATTTTGGAACACCTATCCACATCACATAAAACAATAGGACAGGCTTATGGGCAAGGTCCAGGGACTCTGGATGGAAAGACAAATTCTCCTGCAGACATGTTAGTCAGTGAGATGGCAAACATTCATTCAGGGGATTTATTCCGGGCACTAAACTAAGTCCTGGAGATATTAATAAAGGCAAAATAGTCCCTATATTAAAGGAAGACATATTATGAGGGGAAGACAATGGAGAAATAACTGGTAAACAGAAAATATATAGAGTAGATGAGGGTAATCTCAGAGCAGAAGGAAAACACCCCTGGGAGAAATACAAAAGGCCCTCTGCAGGAGATAGGAGTCGACTTCTGTCTTGAAAAGAGCTAGAAAATACAAAGGAGAAAGGTGAAAAGAAAGAGGAGGACATCATAGCAGGAGGTACAAATACCTATCTTTAATACACTTACCCATGAAATATAGTTATCTATAAATTTGCTGGACATTTAATAGAGACTATTGAAAAATGTTGTGCTGTTATCTGTTGTCTAGTAGCACGTGAGGACTTTATGGGTAGATATTGTTCCATTATTTCTGTCTGCAATTCAAGCATGATACTTAGTCAGTTCCTGACCCACTTTAAGCACATGATGATTTGTTGATTTCTTGCTTAATATCTAGGAAACTTCTCAGATGATCAAATGTATATTCATTGCTAGGACACAATGGATTCAGAAAGGATCAGGAGAACACTGTGATGGAGTTCTAGTTTCTATGTCTATTGTCCAATGAAGATGGACTCGTAGGACAAGTTTGTATTTATTTAGAAAAGGTGAATACTGAAAACATGAATTCAGATAAAAATAATGAATATAAATAGAGTGAGACTGGATTGGGTACTAAGTTACTTATCAATGAACTTCTCCCAACATGCTTTGGGAATTAATCAATATTATTTCGAGGAATTATAGCTATTTTCTCCATTTAGGGATAGGGATAAATTGTTGAATCTAAAATCCTAAGAACTTGTTTGTCCCTGTGCAGATATGAAGCATTGTGTGAAGTGCCACGAAGATGAGTATCCAAATAAGGAAAGAAATC
>NW_025393341.1:0-7797 GCF_016433145.1 Gracilinanus agilis
TTGTAAGGCTTTTCTCCAGTATGAATTCTTTCACATAGAATAAGGTATAAGATGTAACTGAAGGGCTTTCCACATTCGTTATATTCAAAGGCTTTCTTTGCAGTGTGAATTCTGTTATGTGTTAATATTTTATTAATAGAAAGGAGAAGGTGAGAGAAAACATGAGGAAAAATCATTCCTAAAGAAGGATTACTATACAGTCTCCATTTAGCGGGCCTACAGCCATCAGACCCCACAGCCTGAAAGTGGAGAGAGAAATCCACTCTGGCCTCAGTTTATCTTACTTTCTCTCCACCCACTGACTCTCACACATCAAGCCTCCTAAGCCAATCAGCCCTTCCTTCTTTACTTGCCATGCCTAGGGGGGCATTCAACCTGCCTCTTTGTCCCCTACTTTAATTGCTGACTTTTCTGCTGACCACAGGGGGGCACCAGAGCTTAGATTCTATCTTCATGATCAAGGTCCTCTTAATAATTGCCTTTACAAAGATGTTAAGTAAACTGTCTCTTCAACCTGCAGACTAAATTTAGCACACTGATTACATTTATGTTGTTTCCAAAATGAATTATCTGATGTGTAATAAGAAGTCCCCTCAGAGAGAAAATTTTCTCACGTTCATCACATTTATAGGGCTTCCTTCCAATATGAATTCTCTGGTGTGTAATAAGGTTTCCTCTCTGGCTGAAGGCTTTCCTTCAATGGAGGTATTCAAAAATTTTTCTCCACTGTGAATTTTCTGGTGTTCTTACCAAGTTTTTAATGACTCTTCCCACATTCATAGGATTTCATTTCAGTACTAAGTTTCTGTTGCTTAAGAAGATTTCCCTTCTGGTTAAAATCTTCTTGACTTCTACATGGTATTTCTCTGATGTACATTTTCTGATACTGAAAAAAGTTTGAAGAGAAATTGAAGAGCTTTAAGGAATTATTATTGTACTTGTAAAGGTACTTCTGTAAAAACATTTTATTTTTCATTAACTTTAAACATTGTTTAAATTTTCTTTCATATCTATCACATTTATGAAGTCTTTTTCCTATAGGAATTCTGTGTAGTGGAACAAGGACTGACCCCAGACTCTCAAAAGTATCACAACCACTGACATTCAAATCATTTAGCAGTTCTTCCATTGACTCATTTGCCCAAATTTTCTCTCATGTCCATCCTTTTGTCTCCCTACTGTGACATCATATTTCCAAGCTTCAGTAAACTTGGAATCTCAGAAACAATAGTTTGTGGGTCTCTTTTTAGATGATACTCTCAAACAATTACCAGTTTTGGGAGCTGAATCCTTGGTTTCATACCTAAACTCTTAGTAATAGGAACCTGCGAAAAGATAAAAGCATGATTCTTCCTTTTGAACTGGAAGAGAAGAAATTGTCATAGTTAAGTTATAAATTCCATCTGCGTTATCAAGGAGAATGATAATCAACTGAAAAAAAGTAGAAGAAATGCTGATGGTGAACCCACAACCGAGAGCTGGCTGCCCAGGATTAAATGTTCACTCCACTGTACATAAATTAGTATTTGCAGATACCATCAAAGAATTACTATTGGCAACATGGGAAAATATCTGTCTTTTAAAAAGAGAAAACTGATTGTTCTGGAAATGACATAAAATGGATCCATTTTCAACTAATTTGTGAATATTTAGAAAAGAAAACCCTAAGGCTTGGCAGAGGTGAACAAAAACAAAACATGCAAAACTAACATCATTCATCACCTTAATGAACCTATTGAACTAGTTAGTGAAAGTAAAATGGGGGTACAGGGTCCCCTGGACACCCCAAATAACTAGAGGAATCCCAAGGCAGAAAGAGTATGTGAGAAATTCCTCACCCCAGATCCCTGGAATGAGGGTGGCAGAAGAAAGCCAACCGTGATGTAGCCAAAGAGAGAAGAGCATAAACAAAAGATTCTCTAAGAGATGCATTTCTTTCTGTTTTAGCCCTTAGTTTTAGTCTGGATGGGTACTTTCCAAATACCACTAGATTCTATACTTATGCTTATACCTATACCCCAGACACCAAGGCACTTCAGAGAGGAATGCCATTCAGTCCTCTTTTGTCCCCCTTCCCACCTTCCTTCCAGGTCAAACAGTCTCTGTTCCTTTAAGGTATAAAAATCCTGGATCCCTTCTCCCCAACCACGGCAAACTCCATCTGCTCTTGCCTCTATAGAGATCCTGCTCTATAACCAGAGACTTATCTGAGTGGCCTAGGGTGGTTGTTGGATGTAAAGAATGAAACAGATTGGAAGCACAGCTTGTTAGCTCATTGTACTTCAAGAAATACTGAAGTAGCCACTTTATTATAAAGGAAATTAAAGATCCCCTTCCCCCAAAAGCCAAGAAAGTTTCCCACAGTTACAGAGAGCAAGATTTTTACTATAGTCAAAACAAAAGCCTTAGAAGCCTGCAGGCGTAGACAAAAACCTATGCTAAACTATCAACTACATATGTTATCTTTAAGTGGAGCCTGGGACATCTCCATTAGGTCAGAAAGCCCCGTCAGTTTCTCAGCCTTGATGGTATTAAACAATTTTTTTGAGCCTCATTATTTTACTTTAATTCTGGGCAAAATGCCCTGCCAAGGGCCGTACCAGCCATCTGTGTTCTCGGGTAAAGGGGAACAGAGTTAGCCCCCCTCCTGCTGGAGTGCTGAGAGCCCAAAGCTTTTTTAATAAGACTATATTGTATTTTGAAGGAAGGTGAAAATTATGAAAGGAATCAAAAGAGGAATCTCAGATTTTTATCTTAGATATCCCACACCTGTCTCGTCCTGTATTAGATAGGGCAGAAACATAAATACACGGCTCTGCCGGTCTGTATTGATCTTTTGAGGGGATCCAGATAAAAATATCTACTTGAGATTCTAATTTCTCTTAATAGCTCCCAACATGCCTCCTGGCCCTTCATTTAATAAGTTCCTCTATTTTTAAAGATTTATAGGTTCCTGGTAATTCTTTAAATGGGCATCCTCCAGAACCAGATAACATCAAGCTCTCCCACAATAAAGGGTTTACCATCGGAACTGAGTGTATAAATTTCAGGATGACACAGGATGACATAATCAACACATATTTGTAGACAAGATGCACAAATGTGGATGGTCTGACAGAAGACCTAGAAGATTTAGAGATTAACTTTCTACAAAGAATTCTTGATTAATAGAATTAATGGAGGGTAGGGAGAGAAGAAATGCATTTTCTATATTTGGTCCAGTCCCAAATGACATTTTTATCTATGGCATGGAATTCTATTGACTATACAAAGTTATGTCGTGGCTAATACAAAGAATGACTGATGCTAAGATTTTAAAAATCAACTTAATAGGCTAGAACAATAAATCAAACAAAAAAGAAATTGAATGAAGATTAATCATAAACTCAAGTTTGAAATATTAATTTTATAAATCCAAGACTGAGAAGTACTAATTTAACAACAGATCTCAACAAACTATGCAACATCCTGGTAGTGGCATGGGCATTGTACCCCTTAACCCAGGCAAACTGTAAACAGGGAAATTCCCTCGCTCCTTTCTGTCCTTGTGACTCCTAAACCAAGACCATCTAATAACTTTTATAAGACCCTGAGATTATTATTATCTTTGAATCGTCCTTTAGGTTGAGATGGATATAGAGATGCACCTCCAAGCTACAACTTGGTACCATCAGGTTGTGTCTCAGGCATCCATCTATCCCCTAACCTATGAGGGTCTTCAGGCAGACCCTGGTCAGATGACCAAACACCCCACCAAATGCCTAAGTATTTACCACTCTAGAGTCACGTCCACACATGACACAGCATCACATACTCCCTGTTGTAAAGAATATAAAAAGCCCTGAACTGAAGCATTCTGGGAACAATCCACCAAGGTTGTTCCACTCGTGCTGTCTTGCTGGCCAAAATTCTACATTACTAAGAAATCTCTCTTTTTACTTTTAAGCTAAGTTTCAGAGTCTTGCATTCTTGCAAAAGGTATCCTTCCTGAACCCAGGGGTTCACCATTTCACCCCACAACATTGGCTATACCCCACAACAGTAGCACTTCTCAATTTGTCAATGGCCTTTAAAAAAATCTGATGTTAAAAATATCAAATTTTAATTGACCACAAGTTCAATATAATTCTGCATTTCCTAAAAGATCTAATCTACTCTGCAAGAATGGATGCATAAGGGCAGCTGTGTAGCTCAGTGGATTGAGAGTCAGGCCTAGAGACTGGAAGTCCTGGGTTCGGGTCTGGCCTCAGACACTTCCCAGCTGTGTGACCCTGGGCAAGTCACTTGACTCCCATTGCCCACCCTTACCACTCTTCCACCTAGGAGCCAATACACAGACGTTAAGGGTTTAAAAAAAAAAAAAAAGAATGGATACATAATGACCAGAAAATACTTAGCAATTATATAGTACTTTTAAGGTTTGCAAAGCACTTTACATATGATATCTCATTAGATTCTCACAATAACCCCTAGATGTAGGTGCTATTATTTTTTACAGAAAAGGTAACTGTAGAAGATAGAGGTAAAGTGACTTTCCCACCTTCACATAGCTAATAAGAGTCTGAGGCCAGATTTCAGTTCAGGTCTTTCTTGACTTTGCCTCCTCATCCAGTCACAGAATAGAATTACTTCATTGGACTGTATATCACCCAAAATATATCTGGAACCATTATGTAGTTCTATCTATTTTTTTTTATTTTAAACCCTTAACTTCTGTGTATTGACTTATAGGTGGAAGATTGGTAAGGGTAGGCAATGGGGGTCAAGTGACTTGCCCAGGGTCACACAGCTGAGAACTGTCTGAGGCCGGATTTGAACCTAGGACCTCCTGTCTCTAGGCCTGGCTCTCAATCCACTGAGCTACCCAGCTGCCCCTCTATCTATTTTTAAAATTAATTTTTACAAGAATTTATTCTCTTCCTTCTACTGTACCACTTTCACCACTAAACAATAAAAAAAAACTCAACATATTTTCATGAACCAAAAGAATAAATTCACACATGTCTCAATATGCATTTTAAGTCTCTCACCTTTCTGGCAGAAAATGGGTAGCAGCCATCACATTGTAAAAACCATAATGATAGTTTTTATTTTTACATCACCTTCATTTTTAAATATAATAATTCTCCCACTACCCATCTCTTATAATGAAGAACCAAAACATTTCAAAAGAAAAAAACATTTCAACAAAACCAAATGAAAACATCAGCTGAATCTAACAGCTCCCCAACTTTATAAAAAAGGGAAAGAGCATTTTTTATCCCCTATATGAGGCCAAGCTTCTTAACTATTACAATTATGCCAAATTTCATTTTTTAAATTCTTTTCACTTCCACTACTATATCATAATGTATTTTTTTCTTACTTTATTCTGAATCAATTTATATAAGCTGGTCACACTTTAAAGGGGATATTAACAAAATGTAGCATGTTTAGAAGACAGTTGGGTAGTGCAGTGAGCAGAGCACTGGGCTTGGAATAGGAAAAACTCTTCTGGAATTCAAATCTGGACTCAGATACTTCCTAGCTATGTGACCCTGGAAAAGTCATTTAACCCCAATTGCTTAGTCCTTAATGCTCTTCTGACTTAGTATCAATACTTAGTATATACTTATTGATACTTATTGATACTTATTATCAATTCTAAGATAGAAGGCAAGGGCTTAAAAAAAGAGAGAGAAGAGGCAGATAAACCAATTCAGATTAGTCCAGGCAAGAGGTATGAGGATCTGAAAGGGATAGGAGATTGAAGGGCCTGAATACAGGAGTTAAGAGACATGGGTGGATATGGATGAGGATGTAAAATGTGTCTTGGAGGTAAAATTGAGGCTTGGCAGTGACTGGATATGGGGGATAAAGAAGGAAAGGAAAAAGTAAAGGATGATTCTAAGACTAAAAACCTGATGACTGGGGCAATGGTCTCATCTGTGGAAACTGGGAGAGGCCATGTTGAGGGAGGCTTGATGGAATGAAGGAAAATGTTTAGAATAGCTGCTATGTAGACAAAATTGGGACATTAATGCATTGCTAGTGGAGTTGTGAACTGATCCAATCATTCTGGATGGCAATTTGGAACTATGCCCAAAGAGCACTAAAAGATTGCCTGCCCTTTGATCCAGCCATACCATTGCTGGGTTTGTACCCCAAAGAGATCATAGGGGAAAAGACTTGTACAAAAATATTTATAGCTATGCTCTTTGTGGTGGCAAAAAACTGGAAAACAAGGGTATGCCCGTCACTTGGGGAATGGCTGAACAAATTGTGGTATCTTTCACTGATAGAATACTATTGTGCTAAAAGAAATAATAAACTGGAGGAATTCCATGTGAACTGGAAAGACCTCCAGGAATTGATGCAGAGTGAAAGGAGCAGAGCCAGAAGAACACTGTACACAAAGACTGATACACTGTGGTAAAATCTAATGTAATGGACCTCTATACTGGCAGCAATGCAATGATCCAGGACAATTCTTAGGAATTTATGGAAAAGAATGCTACCCACATTCAGAGGAAGAACTAAAGGAGTGGAAACACAGAAGAAAAACAACTGCTTGAACACATGGGTTGATGCAGACATGATTTGGGATGTAGACTCTAAATAACCACCCTAATGCAATTATCAATAATATGGAAATAAGTCTTGATGGATGACACATGAAGAAATCAGTGGAAATGAGCATCAGCTCCAGGGAGGGGGATTGGGAGGGTGGAGGGGAGAGTAAGAACATGAATCATGTAACTGTGGAAAAAATGTTTTAAAAATTAAAAAAATAAAAATAAAAACCATTAAAGGGCAATAAAATCTTTCCTTAAAAAAAAAAAAAAAAGAATTTGGCCAAGAACCAAAGCCCAGGCCCCTCAACAATTGTTTCCTGGAAACAGTAAACAAAATGAGGACTTTTCTCTTCCAACAGTGAGAGAGCACTTCTCCTTTTCTCTGTATTCCCTCCCTTGAAAAAAGAATTACTTCTTTTATATTGCATTACATCACCCTCTTTTCCAAATCAATTTCTTCTTTCTATTAGATAAGATATATAACTATTGCACTATAAGGAATAATGAACTGAAGGAATTCCATGTGAACTGAACAACCTCCAGGAATAGATGTAGAGCAAAAGGAGCAGAACCAGGAAGTTTATACACAGAGACTGATACACTGTGGTAAAATCAGATGTATTTTTATTATATATACATTTAAATGACTTCTGTACTCGCAGCAGTGCAATGACCCAGGACAATTCTGAGGGATTTATGGAAAAGAATGCTACCCACATTCAGAGAAAGAACTGTGGAAGTAGAAACACAGAAGAAAAACAACTGCTTGATCACATGGGTCAATGAGGACATGATTGGGGATGTAGACTCTAAGCAATCACCCTGATGTAAATATTAATAATATGGAAAGAGGTCTTGATCATGACATATGTAAAACCCAGTGCAATTACTCATTGGCTACTGGGGGGAGGGAAAAGAAAGAACATGAATCATATAACCATGGAAAAATATTTTAAATTAATTAAATAAAAGTTTTAATTCAAAAAAATATATACTAGGTGAAATCATAGATACATGACTAGATCATGGAAAATAAGCACTGTCAGATCTATTGATGGAAGAAGAGTTTATGACTATATGAGACTATATGAAGAAAGCTTCACTGGAGGTAATATATATCAGTTCAAATACATAAAATCAAAAATTTTTGCATGAATAAACAAATGCAACAAACATTCAATGAAAATGAGGAAAATAGAGGGGAATCTCCCTGCAACAACTTTGCCTGATTAAAGTCTTCTTT
>NW_025393342.1:0-1757 GCF_016433145.1 Gracilinanus agilis
TTTGTTTGCAATGATTCTATGTCCTATTACATGGTCAATCTTTGTGAATGTACCATGTGCAGCTGAAAAGAAGGTGTATTCCTTTTTGTCCCTATTTATTTTTCTCCACATATCAATTAAATCTAATTTTTCTAGGACTTCATTCACCTCTCTTACCTCTTTCTTATTTATTTTTTTGGTTTGATTTATCTAGATCTGAAAGAGGAATATTTAGATCTCCCACTATTATGGTTTTACTATCTATTTCCTTCTTGAGCTCTGCCAGTTTCTCCTTTATGAATTTGGATGCTATACCACTTGGTGCATATATATTAAGCAGTGTTATTCCTCATGGTTTATACTGCCTTTAATCAGGATGTAATGACCTTCCCTGTCTTTTTTAATCATATCTATTTTTACTTTGGCTTTGACAGAGATCATAATAGCTACTCCTGCCTTCTTTTTTTCATTTGACGCCCAAAAGATTTTGCTCAAGCCCTTAACCTTAAACTTGTGTGTGTCTACCAGCCTCATATGTGTTTCTTGTAGACAACATATGGTAGGATTTTGGTTTCTGATCCACTCTGCTATTTGCTTCCATTTTATGAGAGAGTTCATCCTGTTCACATTCAGAGTTACAATTGTTAGTTGTGTATTCACTGACATTTTAGTATCCTCCCCTATTCCTATCCCCTTTTTCTTTATACTTTTTCCTTTTAAACCCGTGGTTTGCTTTGAGCCAGTGTCCCTTATCCCCTCCCTTGATTGACTTCCCTTTCTGCCCCATCCCTTGTTATTCCCCTCTTTTTGTTTTTTAAAGACCAAGTAAATTCCCCCCCCCCTTCTTCTCACCTCCGTTTTTTGACCTCCCCACTCCCCTGTTCCCTTTGGTTAGTCCCTTCTGACTTTCTCAGTAGGGTTAGATAGAGTTTTTTTTATCTGAATGGATAGTAAAGCTACTCTTCCCTCTCCGTGCTGATTATACTGAGAGTAAGGTTTGATTATTCCCTCTTAATGCTCTCTTCTTCTCCTTCTTATAATAGTATTTATCTCCTCCCCTTCCCATGTCCTCTTTGTGTGTAATAGAATATCCTATTTTTCTTATTTACTCAGATTTTTCTTGGTGTTCCCTAGTATTCCCCCCCCCCTCTTTCGCACCCCTCCGTGTCATCTTAGACCATTTAGTATCCTATCCTCTCTCTATGAATTATTCTTCTGGTTGCTGTAATAGTGAATATTATAATAATGAATAGAGTTCACTACAGAGAATTATACATAGCATTTCTCCACATAGTAATACAGATAATTAGATCTTATTTAAGCCCTTAAAGAGTCAAATTTAAAAAATTATAAGTTTTCTTTCTTTTCCCTCTGTTTCTTATTTACCTTTTCGTGTTTCTCTTGATTTTTGTCGTTGGGTATCCAACTTTCCATTTAGTCCTGGTCTCTTTTGTGCAAAAACTTGGAATTCTTCAATTTTGTTGAATGCCCATACTTTCCCCTGGAAGTATATAGTCAGTTTCGATGGGTAGTTGATCCGTGGCTGAAGACCCATCTCTCTTGCCTTTCTGAATATTGTGTTCCAAGCCTTGCGGTCTTTAATGTAGAGGCTGCCAGATCCTGTGTGATCCTGATTGGGGTCCTTGATATTTAAATTGTCTCTTTCTGGCTTCTTGTAAGATTTTTTTCTTTTACTTGGAGGCTCTTAAGTTTTGCTATTATATTCCTTGGTGTTGACTTTTCTATGTCCAGTGTAGATCTATGGATCCTTTCAATGT
>NW_025393343.1:0-5485 GCF_016433145.1 Gracilinanus agilis
TTTTTTTCTCCAATTACATATAAAAACAGTTTCCAATATTTTATAAACAATTTTAAGTCCTGAATTTTCTTTCTTTTTCTTTTCCTCCCAGATGGGAAGCAAACTCATATAGATTTTACATATATGATAATGCATGTAAATTTTTTCCCTATTAATCCTTTGTGGAAGGAAACATGAATAAAAAAACTAATCAAGAAACAGTGAAAAAAGTTTCCTTTGTTCTGGAGTCAGATTCCATCAGTTCTTTCTCTAAAAGCAGATGGAATTTTTTTTTATTATCATGAGTCCATTGAGATAGTTTTGGATCACTGTATTGCTGAGAATAGCTAATTTACTCACAATTGTTAGTTGTACAGTATTCCTGTCACTGTGTAGCATGTTTTCCTGGTTCTACTTATTTCACTGTGTTTCAATTCATGTAAGTCTTTCCAGGTTTTTCTGAGTTCCTCCTTCAGCCAGCATTATTAAGCACCTGTGTGATTCAAGAAAATAGAATGCTTAAATAATATGTAGTAGCTGGCTTTATGAACTTTACTAAGATGGAGGTAATAAAGAGTGCTGAGAACAGTGCCTGGTACATAGTATGTGTTTAATAAATGCTTATTGACTTGTTGTCAGACATGAATAACCATAATACACAAAATGGTAAATTCAAAAGAGAAATATGAAATAACCTTCATACATATATGAAACAAACTACTACATGAGGATTTGGGAATCTTCAACTCTTACTAGTAGCCCAGGTTCCCTAGAGGATGACTACTCCAGCCTCTAGGGTACTCTGAGGATCTGTAATCCCCAAACTATAGCTCAACTGATGTCCTTTAATACTAAACAAAAGACAGTAATTAAACTAAAATCTCTACTTTGCTTCTGCTCCTTTGCCTGGTTTCTCCACTGAACAAGATGCTTCTCCTAGGATAAGTTCCTACAATCTGCTAGGCTCCTTTCTAAGAGCTGGGGATAGAATTAATAAATAGAAAGACAGTCCCTGCCCACAATGAATTTATAATCTAAAGAGGAAGGTGCACAAAAGGAGATAGAAAAAGGGAGGAATGGGGGGACCAGAAGGTACCTGGTTGGGGAGAGTTTCTTGTTTTGTGGATTTGAAACCAAACAGAGCAGCCAATGCAAAGAGCAATGATTTGAGTCCTGATCCTACTCTCTATTAAGGAAGATTGTTCCTTTACATTATAGGCTTATCATCTCTAAACTCATCATCATTATACTAACTCAAGTCTTTTTTAAAAATTTATTTTGATCTTATTTAATTAATTGATTTAGAATATTTTTCCAATGTTACATGATTCATGTTCTTTCCCTCCTATCCTCCCTTCCACCTCCCAATAGCCAATGNCTCTTTAGCTTCTCTTCTAGTTCAGAGGGGAAAAGCATTCAGTAAACATTTTCTCAGTTTAGTATATATTTCAGCTCTCAGATAATCAGTGTCTAAAGTCACTATAAATTCTTCTTTTCTCAGAGAAAGACCCAACCACCTGCTCTCAGGAGAAAGTCCAAGAGACAGGCCCAGAATTCTCCAACTACCTCTCCTTTATCTTTGGCTTCTTAAAGTGACCCCTGTAAATTCTGTGTCTTTCCCTTAAAAGGACCAGCATAAAAGTGGACTAACCCTTTTCTGACCTTATAACCTGCTCTCAATGAACACTAAATAAACCCTTATCACAACAAGAGGGACTCTCTTTCTTTTATTCATTGTATCCACAGTGCCTCATATATTGTAAGTACTTAATAAATGTTTATTAGGTTTGATTATTGGATTGGAAATCAAAGACATTTACTGCAGGGAAATTGTAGGCAACGACACTGGGATGGACATGTAATTTCATTGTTTTAGAAAACTCTCAGATGAAGAAACTCCATCTTTGAAATTTATAGTCTTAGAGAATTGCCTTTGTTACCAAGAGGATGAGTTTCTTGGATTACAATCTCCCACAGAGTAGGTGGGACAAGTGGACACATCTAAAGCTAGTAACCAGGAAAGCATACATGTGGTTACAGCAACTTACACTCCTGGTACTTCAGGGTCCTTTTTCTTTGTTCTCTACTTTTCTTAGTCTTAGGTTAGGTTTGAAGTTCTAGTGCATTGTCATGGTCTATCATCTCTAGTTTCATAAAAATCCTGACCTGAGGTACTAATATGCCCTTTTAAAATAACTAGAACCCATGAACCAGGACCAGCACAACTTTCCATTCATGAAATGTCTATCTGACTTAGTTCCAAAGCTAGACTTTCATCAGGGATGATTCCTCCCCTTTTAAGTGTTCATTCTCTTCTGTTTACCCAGATCAGTGAGTGAAGGAAAAAAAGGGATAAGGGCAAGTCCATTGTTTTTGCCAATCCTCTGCTTGATCTTTTTTGCATTTGAATAGAATTGCTCAAAGTTTCAGGCACTTAGGGATGCTAGATGGCTCAGTAGACAGAGAGAAATGCCTAGAAATGGGAGGTGTTAGGCTCAAATCTACCCTTAGGTGCTTCTTAGCTGGGAAAGTCATTTAACTCTAATTACCTAACCCTTACTTTTATTTTGAGTTAACACCTTACTTGATGCTAGGTGAGAAGCAAGAAAAATACTTGGTGAGCTCCACCTTTTTTCCCCAGACTCAAACTGCCAGAAACTTAAGAGTTCACACACTCAGAAAGATGTGAAATCCAAAGATGAGAACTCAGACAATTTGGAAACTGTGATTGACCCCCATGCAAAGGCGCAGGGATAGGAAACCACCATAAAAGCCAAGAAAATCTCTGAGCAGTCAAGCTGGTGAAATTGTCTCTAGTGAAGAATGTCTCTAGCAGATAGTCTTCAGGTGAACTTCACTGGAGACTGCAGGTTTGGATTGTGGCATCAACCTTGGATTCTGACTCCTGGACTACTTTGTTGGGTGAGTGAAAAGGTCTGACTACTTTCCTAGTTTCCTAAGAGACTAGATTCCATCTTGGAGGAGGTCTCCTAGTGTTAAAAAGAAATAAAAGGCTGATATGTAACTTTAGATATCTCCTTATATCTTCCTCTTTATCTTGGATAATGGATGGTATGTAGATCTCAGAGATAGTATGAATGGAGGTGGGATCAGGTGCCCAAGGCCTAATCTGGCTATAGTTGGTGAGGGAGAAAACACACACTCCTCTCACTACAGCTATATATGGATGTAATCTATGCCTCTTCTCCCTGACAGGTTTGAGTGATTAAGCCTGTCAGTTGTTTCCTTCTAACAGTTGCCCAGGTTAGGGACCCTTGAGAGGTCAGGAAAATGGTTAACCTCTCTAGGCCCAACCTGAGGTTGGAGTAGTTGTTGATAAAGGCATTGATTAGCTATTGGAAATGTTGTTATCTGACTGCATATTGATCTCCCCTTCCCAAGGGCTTTGGTGTAATAACCACTCAGGAAAGATACTTGTTGGTAAATCACTATATTAAAATTATTAATGGGGAAATGAAAACAAGGTAACAGGATTGAGGATCTGGGAACCCTATTGCTATTTGTTTGACTACTAAAGTAATCATTAATCCAGTCTGGAGATTGCTAGGCTGGTAGAAACTGGAGATCTTCACCCTCTCATTAACTCTGACTTGACCTGGCCACAGCCAAGCCAGAGATTAAGGAAGGCTATTGATGTTGATGTTGATACATGATCTATGTACTCTCTCAGCTCTACTATCAATGGTGTTGATTGATCACCAGCTCTCTCTCAGGCAGGTACAATTTACAGGTTTCAGGCCTACCCCTTTCACCTTTCACCTCCCTCTGTCCCAAGTTCTTGCTCCAAGAGAAGCCTGCTCAAATCTGAGCTCTCAACTGTTGTTCCTTGGCGGTATTTATAGGGTGGGGCCAACCAATTTTTGCCCCCGGCTCATGGCACCTGGGAACATTCTAAAACTCTCAACTGCCAGCCCTATCATTCAGGATGGTATCCATCTTGCCCCAGATAATGCTTTCAACCCTAGTTACTCACTGTCAGCACTCCTGGCTGAGGACTAGTATATGTATCTTCTCTAACCTCTCTCATATTTCTCTATCTTATTGTTTCCCACTCTAGTTTGTAAAAAACTTCTTCACATAATTTAAGTCCAACCACTAAATTTAACCCTTACACAGAAGGTAAGAGTTTAAAAAAAATTCATGCAATTTATAAACTTCAGTCAAATTGTTCAAAGTCTAAAAAAGGACAAAATCTGAAAGTATTGCCACCTAACCCTATCCTGCTATGTAAGATTTAAGAGAGAAAACTTATTACAAACTAGGGGGAAACAAGCTAAATGTCTTGGAGATTTCAACACATTTGTATTCAATCTCTCAACATATTCAACACTCTCTTTCCCCCTTCCATTCTTAGATGGCTCCAGGGCAAGCTTGGCTAGCATTATTGTCACCTGCTGAAATGCCAGAAGGGGACAACATAAGAGCTTTCGAGGACCCTATGGTGCCTGAGCATCTGGGCATAACTGGCTGTGCTATTTTAAACAATGGAAAGTGAAACTACTCTTGTTCCCTTCCTCCTTCCCCCACTTCCTGCCCATTCCTCTGGAATTGTGGTTTTTCCAGAATCAAGCTGAAATGAAAAAGAAAAAAGTTTAATCCTATAGACCAATACTCATTTGAGAAAGGACCAGGATTCTATGCCAGGATGTCCTTGGTTCCTCATGCTCACCAGAAGAGCTTCATCCTATTAGGAATCAAAGAGGCTAATATTTCTTAGGGCCTCAGTTTTATATTTCCTTTGATAGTTGAAGTGCTATTTGTGTGAATCAACTACTCAATAAACATTTATTAAGCATATACTTTATGCTAAACACAGTGTAGATGCAAAAATGTAAAAATGTACATGAAATTCAAGGAACTTAAATTTACAGAGGATAGATCTCCATATTTATATTGTTCTTTGTTCACTTCAGTCATATCCAACACTTTGTGATCTCATTTGATTTTCTTTTTTGACAAAGATGCTGGAGTAGTTTGCCATTTCTTTCTCCATCTCATTTTACAGAGGAGGAAACTGAGACAAAAAGGTTAAGTGCCATGCCCAGCATTACACAGCTATTAAGACTATTTTATCCACTATGTCACCTATCTCCCTGATCTAGAAAAAAGACAGGATCAAATTCTGAGCAGGAAATGCAAGAAAAAAATCAGTCATTTTTCCAGCTCAGGCTGACATAGGGAGACAGAAAGGTTTACAGACTTCTAGGATAGTCTGATCAGGAGCTCAGATAAGGAGCATTCCTGAGCAGGAAGAGACAGTGACTTCAGGCATAAAGGGGTCCCATATCCACCACAGAGAGCCCTAAATCTGGGTATTGTACAGGAACAGGTAACAACTGGCAACCCTACCACTCACTCCCTATTTCTGGGTCTCAGATACAGGGTGGACAAAATAAAGGACCTTTCTTAAGGGTGGCAGCCTAGAATGAGGACCAAATGTCATGAAGATCCTGACAATTTGTCATTTGTGCGGATCAGAGTTTCT
>NW_025393344.1:0-5104 GCF_016433145.1 Gracilinanus agilis
TTTTCCCAGCAGTTGTTGTCAAATGATGCATTTTTGTCCCCAAAGCTAGGCTCTTAGAGTTGTGCATACACTCTCTCGCTAAGGTTATTTACCCCAAGACTATTCCACTGATCTTCCCTTCTCTTAACCAGTACCAAATTGTTTTGATGACCGCTGCTTTATAGTACAGTTTCACATCTGGTACTGTTAGGACCCCCTCATTCACATTTTTTTCCTTTATTTTCCTTGATATTCTTGATCTTTTGTACTTCCAAATGGACTTTATTATAGCTTTTTTCTCATTCAGTAAAAAAGTTTCTTGGCAGATTGATACATATGGCACTGAATAAGTAAATTAATTTGAGTAGGATTGTCATTTGTATTACGTTAGCTTGTCCTACCCATGAGCAATCATTGTTTTCTAATTGTTTACATCCAGTTTTCATTGTGTGGAAAGTGTCTTGTAGTTGTGTTCCTATAATTCCTCTGTTTGTCTTGGCAGATAGATACCCAAGTATTTTATGTTGTCTAGGGGTGATTGTAAATGGAATTCTGAATGGAAATGGACATGGAAAAATTCTGTTTTTAACTCTTGCTGCTGGGATTTATTAGAAATATATAGAAAAGCTGATGATTTCTGTGAGTTTCTTTTGTATCCTGCAGCTTTGCTCAAGCTGTTGATCATTTCCACTAGCTTTTTATTGATTCTCTAGGATTCTTTCAACATCATACCATCCACAAAGAGGGATAGCTTGGTCTACTCACTGCCTATTTTAATACCTCCAATTTCCTTTTCTTCTCTAATTGCTTCTGCTGGTGGTTCCAGTACACTGTGAAATAATAGAGGTGAAAATGGACATCCTTGTTTCACTCCTGACCTGATTGGGAAGCCTGCTAATTTATCGACACTGCAGATAATGCTTGCTGATGGATTGAGATATATACTCTTTCTTATTTTTTAGGAAAGGCCCTGCTATTCCTCAATTTTCAAGTGTTTTCAATAGGAATAAGTATTTTCTTTTGTCAAAAGCTTTTTCTGTATCTATTGAGATAATCATGTGATTTCTGTTGGTTTGCTTGTTGATATGGTCAATTAGATGAATGGTTTATTCATCCGTATCACCTAGATTGCCAAATATTTATTGCCACGTAATTGGGCAAAACAGTTTTTAAAGATTGCCTTAATTTCCTCTTCATTAGAGATGAGGTCTTCCCTTCTGATTTTATATGATTTTTTATAGAAAAATTTTCCATGGTTCATGTTCTTACTCTCACCTCCACCGACCCCCCCCCATACTGCACCCCAAACCCTCACATAGCCAACATGTATTTCCACTGGTTTTTACATGTGTCATCGTTTCAAAACCTATTTCCATATTACTGCATTGCGGTGGTCATTTAGAGTCTGTATCCCAAAGAAAGTCATTTCTTTTTAGAGTACTAGCTCATTGTGAAAAAGTGGGAGGCCAGACCTGCCATTTGAGTGATTTCAGGAGCTGGGGCAGAGGAGGAGGCACATTTTTCTTGACTAATGCAGAGCAACATCTTCTCTGAAACATATAGCCTCACACTCCCATTCCCCGGGAACAGGAAATGATTCGTCCAGGATCATACAACCCAACCAGGATGTGACCAAAGTGGGAATCAAACCTTGTTCTTTCTGACACTTTTTTCAAAAGCCCTCATCTTCTCTCTTAGACTTGCTACCAAGTGTCACTTCCAAGGCAGAAGATGACAAGGGCTAAGATACGGGAGTGAAGTGACTTGCCCAGGGTCATACAGCTAGGAAGTTGAGGACCAGATTTGAACCTGCCATCAAAGAGAACTCAGATCACCCCTAGTGGTCAGCGCTCTAAGCACTGGAGCCAAGTTCTTGGCTTTGTGGATAAGAAGTGGCCATAGGGCCAGTGGAGGGGAGAGGGCTGCACCACCCATCTTCTGAGTCCCTGACCACCACCTGGACCCATCTCACCTCAGCATGGTCAGCCTGCATCCAGAAAGGTGAGAGCCAATGCTACTGTGTTCCAACAAGGAACTGAGCTGAAAAGAAGGAGAGACAATGAGTGAACGCCTGGACAGACAGTGGCTGCAGCTCCAGGGAGGAGAGAGGTAGGACAGGAAGGGGGAAATCTCACCAGGCGCCCCAGGACTCTGGCAGTGTCGTTGAACTCTGGAAAGCCTGGCCGTCCCAGGGCTGCTCTGCAGAGCAGGTTGGTGATTGTGAAGTTCAGCGTGAAAGGCTCTAGGCTAAAGCTGCCAGATGCTTTAGGGGAAGAAGAGAAACCTTCTTGGCTGAGGCTTGGGCACAGAGCATCATGGGATTGTCAATTTAGATCTGGAATGGCCCTTCTAACCCCTTCATCTTACAGGTGAGGAACCTGAAGTCCAGGGAGGATTCTGTGATGTGCCCAATGTCCCACAGCTAGTGTCTAAGGTGACATTTCAACCTAGGTCTTCCAGACTTGTATTTTCTTTTTTCCTTTTTGACATTGAGAGCGATGCCCTATTCACTGAAACTTGCTGCCACCCATCAGCTTACCCCGGGACACTCAAAGAAGACTGACTTATTCTTAACTGGAAGGAAAAGACCAAAGTGACTCCCAATGATGCCTTTGTAAGAAGACCTCTCTGGCTTCCCCACTCCCACCTCCACCACCATTTTGCTCTACAACTCCAACCTCCTCCTCCTCTCATAGCCAGGTTTCCCATGGAACTCATTCAATTAAGACTACCCTAGAAACAAGTCAGAAATATAGGTGTGATGGTACCTGAGGAATTGGGCAGTAATGAAGGATCTGAGAAAATTCTTGAAGTGAAGGTGTTCTGAATAGGAGCTAAATCAAACCAAATCAAGAATGAAAAGCCTTGGACAAGCTATTTGAATGTCACAGAAAGATCATGTTTGTATGTGGAATATGGGGGAAGAATTTTGGGTGGCCTTGGTAAATAAGTACCCAATGAAAATTGAAGGTTAAAATGCTGAGGGACCATAGGCCATCCCTTGGGTCCTTCTATCGCTTCCCTTTCCAAAGTGGAGAGATAATAGGTTTGGAAGGAGTAGCAACTGTTTTCTCTTCCAGGTCACAGGGAGACAGAGACACGACGCTGACAAATATTTACTCCTGCGGTGGATGGTTGTAATGGATGTTTGTAACCTAGAGAAAGAAAGCCAGAGAAAGTGAGAGTTCTGGTTTAGTTGATTCCCCTGGTTTCTTTGGGTCCCCTGTTCCTCTGCTGTGCTTACCTTACAGGGAGGAGAGGAAAATGGAGAGAGAATTTGGGGCACAATGGCTATTTCCCGAACAGGGACAAAATCAAGGAGAAGATTCAAGAGTCATTGTCCTGAGTGGGGTTTACTCACCATTGAGATGGAGGCTGTCCTTGTTGAGGATGGAAGGCCGCAGGCTGGTGAGGCCACCAGACTGGTTTCTGAGTTCCTGGTAAATCCTCTCTCTATCCATAAATGGGATAGTGGAATGGCTCCGATATAGACAGCTGACATCTACTTCAGTAGCTGTCAGATTCTTCAAAAGTCTGTGAAAAGGTGCATTGATAGGATCCTTAAAATAACCTCGATTGATTGCATAGGAGACCCCTGATGGCCCACTGAATAGAGCATTGGGATTAGATCTCAGCTCTTGCTGCTCTCAGGGGCAAGTTAGGTCCTAGTGGTGCCAAGTTAGCCGCCAAGGAGCTAGATTTTGTACTCCAGCTCGCTCTAACTCTGGAGCGCAGCTTCTGACTCTAGTACTGTGGGTGGGGTGGGGGAGGGTTGATCTGCTCCTGTTTTGATGGGAGCTATTCACACACCCCCACCCCAACCACCACCCCCCGCCTTATAAAGTGGAAGTGACCAAATCCCACATACCTTCGATACTGCGCCCTATCGTGGGGTCCCTTCTTTCATCAGGATTTGTATTTTTTGTCCTTTGGAGGTATGCTATATCGGTTGGCAAAGAGAGAAAGTCGCCCTGCCTCTACTCTGCCACCTTCTTAACCTGGAAGCCCAAGGGATGATTTTTTGAAGGAGGTTTTCTCATTTATTTTCCATTTGGCCAATTGTATTTTCTAAAGAGTTCGTTTCATCGGTGAATTCTGATGCCACTTTATTTTTCCATAGCGACAATTTTGTTTCGAAAGTGTTTTTCAGGGAGAAGTTGCTAATGTGAGGGGTTGGGGATTGGTTGCTCTTCTCAGGAAGGACAAAATCCTCACAGGTTCTGGGGATCTCTGTCCAAATGATTCCAAGCTTCCTCCATCAACCCTTAGGCACACTTCAACCAGCTGCTTTAGTCACAGGATTCTCTACCAACAGCCTTGTGACACTGAAGAAAGTGAGTGCATGTGAGCAGGAAAGAGAACAGTACCCCTCTGATTGGCTCTACTGTGAGAGATTCCATGTCAGACACTGAGGCGGAGATACTTGCCACGGAGACTATGCCAAGTGCCACAGACACTCAAGGCCCACTTCTCACTGCACCCCCTTAAACAGGTGAGCCCAGGCCTGAGGATAGAGCAGAAAACGATGCCCTCTTCCACCAAAACCTCAGCTCCATCCGAGATATCCTCTGTAGTCACCGTGGTCATTGCAAGGCCCTCACTCCCCCCCGACTCCAGTAGAATCCACAGTAGAAATCGCTCCTGGGGAGAGCCCCAGCACCCCCCCTGCTCCATGGCCCATTCTGGTAAACCCAGTGCACATTGAAGGGAAAGCCCTGGGAAGGGAAATCGGCCCCAATTCGACTCAGTTTTCACTTGCAACAGCCATAAGTGCCACAGAGGGCACTCCAAATGCCCAGGCATGAGTGTGCTGCTCTCTGACTCTGCACTGCTGCCTGGACTGCTGGTCTCCCATTCTGGGGTGCTGGGGGAGGCCAAGCTATTCTGTCCACTTCCATTTTCCCCAGTGCTAAATTCAGTCACGGGTGTCACAGAGAGGGAACCCTCAGGAGGGGTGGGCTTCTTCGGCTCCGCAGGAAGAGGTTCAGCTGGGCTTGTCCAGATTCCAGGCACAGCACTGCTTTTCCTACTCTCTGAAGAGGCTGAGGAGATACTTGTGGAGGAACTGGTCCCTTCACTTCAATTGGCCAGAGAAGGAGAGGCCACGTCAGGCAGAAAAGGGACT
>NW_025393345.1:0-2562 GCF_016433145.1 Gracilinanus agilis
TTTTTTTATTTCTTTTCATTTAAATAATTTAGAATATTTTCCCATGGTTACATGATCCATGTTCTTTCCCTCTTCAACTCCATCCTCCCTCCTGGAGCTGAGGAGCAGTTCCAATGGGTTTTACATGTATGAATTAATAGTTTTTGAAAAATCACACCTTAGGTCACTGTATTCCAAGTCAAAACGGGAAAGCCAATAAACACTTTTAGGAAGGTTGTTTACACACTTTTTCATAGATCTGGTAACAGCAAAGAGAAGGGAGAAGTCGATTCTTGATGGAGCTGAAGAAAAAAGCCACCCATTGATACACCTTAGAAGAAAAGATTCAGGAAAACAAAGAAAAAGTTCTGCAGGTGACCCAATTCCCAAAGAGAAAAAGTAAATGTATTACCTGTTTCTCTTTGGGTTAGGTGAAGTAGAAAGTGAGCAATATTATGAACACTTGAATAAAAGCTTAGAGGAAATTTACTTAATTTAGTCCACAAACAGAGATTCAAATCTTCTGGATTTAGAACAGGGGGAAAGACCTTAAACACTCATTTACACAGAAATATTTTTAAAGGATAGTGGTGATAAAGTAACCTGCAAAAATAGTTTGATTGTTCTCAGATTTTCTATCATCTCTTGTGTTGCTTATTCTTCCACCTCAGCTTTGTATTGTTCTACTTGACTATTGATTTCAAAATGATGCTTAAGGTGAGCTATTTCTCCTTCCAATTGGCTTTTTTCCTCTTGCAGTTTGTCACAGTTCTTTTTCCAGCTCTTTCCATAGACGGCTACTCTTCTCGAAGACCTCAAATTATCGATGCCTTTTTCATGTCCTTTGAAGACGCTGCTTCCATTTGTTGTGCACGGACATCATTCTGTAAGAAAAAAGAGCAGCTCAGCAATTCCACCAGTAAAATAAGGGTCTTTCAACTGATCTCAAGCTGTTCAAACTGATTTTTAATTCAGCTTGAATAAAATATAGCATCGTCCTCTCATAGCTATGAAATGTGTTATTATTAGGTAAATTAACATGTTAAAAAGAAAGAACAGACTGAAAGAAGAAGGCATGGAATGGTATGGCTAGCTCCCGTCTTTCATATAGTCCACATCCAGTACTTGCTCCCGCATTGTCTCCTCTACCTTTTTAATGTGTCATAGACTTCTTTTCTTCCCAGCTTCTATTAGAGTGAGCAGATACCAAAAAAAAGTCAGAGTAGATGGAGGCCATCAAACTCTTGTGAAGTTCAGCCAGGCCCGAAGCAATGAGAGATCTTTCTGTAAAAGCCCTCCCTTCTGTCTTAGCATCTACACAGGCAGAAAAGCAGGAAGGGCAAGGCAATTGAGCTTAAGTGACTTGCTCAGGGTCACACAGCTAGACAGTGTCTGAGGACAGATTGGAACCCCAAACCTGACATTCTCCAGGCCTGGCTCTCTAACCACAGAGCTATCTGGCTGCCCAAACCAGAGATCTTAAAAGGAATTTCTAAAGAAAGGAGATCCCTTGGTACCATTCTGCTGAGAGCATCAATGCTATGTTAATACATTTGCCTGAGACAGCGCATCTATTTGTGGCCAGCTTTTGAATTGGAGATCCAGACAAAGAAGAGTCTTTTTCACACAATTCTGGCAGCAAGGTCCAAGGAACATACCCCTTTGACTAAGAAATTACTTAATTCAGAGACTCCCTTGTTTAAGGGTCCTCCTTCCTCCTCGCCTGGGGCTTCTTCTACCAGATCAGCCAAGAAGTTTTGCAGGATTTCTACCAGTTTTCTTTAGCCCACGGGGGTTACATGGCTGACTGAAAAGAGGGAGGAATAAGAAGTGTGGAACCACGGAGATCCAAAGGGGAAATCTCATGAAATATTAAGAAGTGAAACTATCTTTGATAACTATGGAGGAGGACTGCGAGGCTGCAGACCCCAACCAGGAAAATTAATGGTAGTGAGAGACGAGGATTCTAAGGAGCCACGTGTCATCTTGGAAGAAAAATCAATATTAGCACTAGGAGTACTAGGAGTAGTCAGCATTTACATAGTCCTCAAAAGTCTGCAAAGGGCTTTCTGTGTTATCTCATTTGAACACACTCTAGTTTGCAGAACCTCTCTAGGTCTCCCCCCTAAGGTCAGGGGTTGAAGTGGGGAAATATCACAATCGAATCAAATGACAGAATCCTTGGTAAAAAAGCAATAGCTTCAGATGTATCCGTCCACCGATTATTATCCCAGCAGAGACAATACTTTTGCTTCCCTCCAATAGAAAAGAGCATGCTGGAGCAGAATGGCTTTCAACCACTTCTGGGTGGGATGAAAGGAAAACCTTCTTAGAGTCCTTCCCTCTCTTAAACCCAAGCAAGTCCTGCCTTTCCAGAGACTGTTCCTGACTTTTTTCATCTGTCATATTATGGACGTTCTTAATGCTGGCAGCAAATGCTTTGCAATCAGACTACTGCTTTATGAGTTCTTGGTCATGTAAAAATCTCTTCAGGAGCTCCTGCTTTTGGCATTGTTTCTGCTACTTGTCATCTTTGGGGGGGATGTTTTTTTCCTGTGCAGGGTCAAAAAGGAGTTTTGGAGA
>NW_025393346.1:0-2996 GCF_016433145.1 Gracilinanus agilis
CTCTCCAAAGCACCGGCTCTCCCAGGGCCTCTCATGTGCCCTTTAGGTAAAGAATGCCTCCTCTGGCCTAGAACTCAAGCCTTCTCTAGCTCTGCTCCCACTTTACTTTCCAGCCCTCTTTTGTACTTTCATCTACAGGAAAGCTGAGCTTAGGTCCAAGTGCTCTGTGGACATCCTCAGAGACTCCCTGAACTTGCCTCCTCTGTGGTCACTGTCCTCCCACACATGGATTCTCTCCCTCTTACTCTTGGGGAAACCATCCTCCTCCCAGGCCCTCAGGCTCACAGCCAGGCTCATCCTTATTCTCATCTCTCAGACCAAAGCTCTTGACAAAACTTGGCATTTTGCCTTTGTCATGTCTCAGATTTAGTCCCTTTTCTCCTCTGACCCTGCTTCCACCATGCTGCAGGCCCTCATCCCTTTCTGCCTGCATCACCCCAACAGTCTACTGGTTGTCTGGCTGCCTCCACTCTCTCCCCCTCTAGACTCTTCTCCATCAGCTGCCAAATTATTCTTCCTCAAGCCCAGAACTGACCAGGCCACCCACCTGCTCAATAAACTCCAGGGACGCCCTATCCTCTTTGAGATCAAATAAAAAACCCTTTGTGACTCTCAAAATCCTTCACAAGCTGGCCTGCTCCTGTCTAGTCTTCTCACCCCTTACTCCTTCCTCTCCCCATGTGCTCTGTGACCAGTGACACTGGCTTCCCGGCTGTCCCTCCTGCTGGATCCTCCATCTCCCACCTCTGGGCTTTGTCTCTAGGGTTCCCCCTGTCTGGAACACTCTCCCTCCTCATCCCTGTCTCCTGGCTTCCTTCAAGTCCCAGCTAGAATCCTACCTTCTCAGGAAGCCTTTCCCAAACCCCTTCCTTCTGGGGTCTCCCTTCTGCTGGGGATTTCCACATTATCCCCAATAGAATTTGGTGTGCCCAGACCTTTCCATGTTGTCCTCCCCATTAGGCTGTGAGCTTCTCCAGGGCATGGACTATGGCATTTCTCTGTGTCCCACTCCCCTGTCCCTCAGGTAACACAGTGCCTGGCACACAGGACCTTCTTTCTGGAGGTCTGACTCACTTCTGGGCTGGGAGATGGCTGAAATACTGGGCAGTTTGGGTGACTGTCCCCATGGGAACATCAGCTGCCCCCTGCAACCATGGCTCCTACTAGATGTTCCTGGAGGCACCAGCTGGTGAAGCAGCTGAGGCTGGAGATCCCCCTGCCCTTGGCTTTCCCTGGTTCAGGCCCTGGAACGTTGTCCCCAGAAGGCCCCTTCTCTCTTGTCCAGGCCTGCAGGATGAGGGTTATCCATGGCCTGCTCTCCCCCAGAGGCTCTGCAGGCCACAGAGCTCAAAAATCAGATGGATTCCTGGAGGAGGGACTGAAATCAGGTGTAGACCCCAAAGAGACTGAGATTGGCCATGTCAGGTGCCAGGCCAGACAGCAGGGGAGTGACAGGAACTGGGCCACAGGAGCTTCTCTCTGCTCCCCTGCACTCCCTGGAAGGGAGGTTGTCCACCCTCGAGGGCTCCCTCCCTCCCCAGGAGAAGCAGTCTTTCAACCCTGCTAGGTGCTGTGAGAGGCCCCTTGGGCCAGAGCCTGGCTTCAGGGAGAGTTGCTGTGTGGAGACAGGCGGGGGGGGGGGGCAGAAGACTAGCCTTGTCCCATCCAGGAAAGGGGGGCATCAGGTAATGTGGGAGCTGAATCTCTCTTCTCAGTCCATTCACAAGGGATCAGGAAGACATGAAAAGAGCCAGGCTGGGCCAAACCCCTGTTCTCTCCAGCCCAGAGTCTGCCTCTAACCTATTTCTGAGGAATGGATGAAAAGACCTTCCCACCCTCCCAGTGATGTCATCCTCAGAAACAAGGGAGGGTCCCCAAGAGTCCAGATTTCCTTAAGGACTTGGAGTCCTACCTGGGAGGATAAGCCAGGAAAGGAGACTCCCTCCTACCACAAAAAACCCAAATCAAAATCTTTTTGGCAGCTTCCACAGGCTCTGGGAAGGAGTTTGGGGAGGAGGGGATAGAAAAGTTTGGTTGGGGATACCTTGGCAGCTCTGGCCATGTCACCCCCTAACCTGCAGTGACTCCTCACCTCCACAATCCAGTATAAAATACTTTACTTATCCTTCAAGGCCCTTCACAACCGGGGCCCCTCCTGCCTCTCCAGCCTTCCACTGCATGTTCTCAGCCCCCCCCCCAATGCTCTATTCTCCCCTGACACTGGCTCTCTAGTTCTTCCTGCCAGAGATCACTCCATCTCCCTCCTCTGGGCACTCTCTGCTGCCCCCCAGCTTAGAATCCTCTCCCTCCTCTTTTCTGCTTCTGACTTCCCTGACTTACTTCCAGGATTAGCTCCATCCCTTCCACAGAGAGCCTTTCCTGATCTCCCATAATGCCATCACCTTCCCTTCACTGCTTATGTCCAATTTATCCTCTATTTATCTGGTTTGTGCCCGCTGTTTGCACGCCGTCTCCCTGCTCTGACTCTGAGCTCCACGAGGCCACGGAGTGTCTTTGGTCTGTCTTTCCGCCCTGAGCATTAGCCCAAAGCTTGGCAGAGAGCAGGTGCTCCGTGACTGCTTGTGGACCCACTGAGGGGAGCCTTCTGAGGGGCGCTGTAGGAAGTCCCGAACTCAGAGGAGAAGAGAGAAAGGAGGGGGGGGGGCAAAGGACGTGCACTGGGAGGGGAACCCGAGCCCTTCTCATGACTCCCCATCTATCTGAGGACCCTCCTGTCCCCGGGGCCTTCCTTTGGGCTGCGCTTACACAGAAGAGGGTTACACAGCCTGGGCTCTCTGGGGGGAGCTGCTGCTCTGTACTCACTTGGGGGGCGTCTGTCCGCAGCCACGTGGGACGTCAGCACCAGCAGAGTCACCCCCAGAACCTCCGTCCAGATGCCCCCGAGAGGCCGCGCGCTCACCATTCTGGAGACAAGCTGAGGAGGGACACGGAGAGATGGAAGAGGCAGGAGGGTCCTCACTTCATGGGAAGTCCCC
>NW_025393347.1:0-2655 GCF_016433145.1 Gracilinanus agilis
GATAGTATTGTTTGACTTCTGAACACATAATTCATATCCTGTACTCTTTTTTCATCATTTTCCTTGCTATTTTAAGCTTTTTCCCATGTGAGTTTTGTTGTTATTTTAATGAGTTCTATAATGTATCCTTTGGATTGTGTCATTGCTATAGGACTCCATTTGTAAGTTAACTCTGGAAATATTTTCATTTTTATGATATTGGCTTGACCCAGCCATGAGCACCAAATAATTTTCCATTTATTAAAATTTATCTTCATTTTTAAGGGAAACCTTATAAATGAATGCATATAGATTATCTTGTGGCCTCTGGCATATTGAACCCCAAATATTTATGCATCTTTTCACCATTCTGAATTTCATGGTGGCTACCAGCTCTAAATCATACCCTACTCTATCCCTTACAGCTTTCATTCATGTGACCTCTTTCCCCAAAGAATGTAAGCTCAGTGATGTCAGAGAATTCATTTCTTGATTGCTTATATTTTAAAACTCAGTCATTAGACCCTTACTTGGCTTACTTAAATAGAATTTAGTAAATGCTCACTCTCTGTCTCTCGGTATTCTCTGACCATGTCTCTCTTCCTCCATCCCTATCTGTGTGTCTATCTGCCTGTCTATTAACTAATGATACCTATGAAGGTAGAGCCATGTGTTATAAAATCACCATTTAAATTGGGGACTCATTTCTCAACTGGAGGCATTGCTTTGTGATTACTCTGACTTCTCCAGCAGAGGACTGAATCATATGCCTCCTACTCTTCAGCTTCCATTTTTTTCTATCTTCCTTCATTACATTGTGAGATCCTCGGGACAAGAAATGTTTTTCTATTCTTTCTTTCCTTTTTATCATTATCCCAAACACAAAGCATAGAATCTGGCAAGATAGTTGGCTCTTAATAAATGTTTGTTGATGTGACTTGCCTTAATGATCTGCACTTGTCTTAGGCCTCATACCTAATTAGTTTCCAAATCTTGTTACTACTACCACTAAAATGTATGCCATTCACCTCATTTTCTTGGGTTCTCTTCATTCTGGTCTTTCTCTACCTTGTCTCAGCTCTTCAGCCTGAAGCTGCACTTTGGTTCTTGAATTTACACCTCAGAAGTACCTCCATATCTGGGGCCTCTCCCTCTGATTAGATGTCTCTTTCCAGGCCCACTTCAGCCATTTATTATTCCTCTCCAGGCTGTACTCCAGACATTTTTTACCAGTGCCCCTCCCCACCCCCAACCACTCTAAAATGTTTTTCAAATTTTTTATGCTGGTTTTTCCCAAAGTAACTTAAAAACCTAGAGGGCAGGGATTATCTTTCTTTCTTCTTGTATACATATTCCCAGTGCTATGCAACCTATAACACATTAAATAGCTAATCAATGCTTATTAACTCTGTGAGCCATTTGATCTCATCTTCTCTCACCCAGATTTTTACCCAGTGTCTCTTATCTGTGATCCATCTTTCACTCAGTGTTACAGGGTTTCCCATACCTCAGGGCTGGTTGTGTCGATCCAATCTTTGTTATGGGCATTGCACAGAGATGGCAAGAACACTGAATCCTTTAAGCCAGGCAAACTGTAAACAGGGAAATTCCCTGTTCCTTTCTGTCCTTGTCACTCCTAACCAAAGAACATCTGATAAATCCTGTAGGCCCTGAGATTAGTCTTAGTTTGAAATGGATATGGAGATGCACCTCAGGCTATACCTTGATCTCATCAGGTTGCATCTCAGACATCCATCTGTCCTCTGAAGCAGGAGGGCCACCCTCTATGTCTTCAGGCAGACCAAAACCCCCACCCAATGCCTCAGTGGTTACCACACTAGTCACATCCTCACTGTTGTATATAAAATATACGAAAATAAAATAAAAAAAGAATTTAAAACCCCCAAACTGAAGCATTTGGGAACATTGTTCCATTCATGCTGTAACTGGGGGAGACAGCTTTTCCATCCATGCTGACCCACCCTCCAAGGAACAGCTCCCCATCTAGCTGTTCCACCTTGCTATTCTACCTTGCTCTTCCCCTGGCCATTCTCAACATTACATTCCAAATTAATACATTTCTCTTTTCACTTTTAAGCTAAGTTTGGAGTCTTGTATTCTTGCTAAAGGTATCCTTCCGAACCAGGGGTTCACCATGGTATCCCACAACATGAAGTTGTAACCCCTTAACAGAAAGACCAAGAAGGAGGGGAGACAGTAATGGAGAATGAAAGGAGGGAAAGAGGGAGGAAGAGGGGAAGGAATCAGAAAGGGATGGGGAGAAAAATGGGAGGATGGAAAGAAAGAATGGAAAGAGAAAGAGAAAAGGGATAAAGAGAAGGGGGAGAGGAACGCAGTGACTTAAAAAGCCAAGAGGAGGGGGATGACAGGAAGAAGTACTGAGAGAGGAAAGGACCGAGAAGGAAGAGGGACAGGGAAAGAGTTGAGAGATGTGGCTAGAGAGAGAGGATGAAGGGATAATAAATGAGGGGGAGAGAGAGAATAAGGGATAGAGGGAAGGAGGAAAGGAGAATGAGGGGGGAAAGAGCAAGTTGAGGAAAGAGAAAAGGGGAGGGAGGAAAAAGAGCAAAGAAGAGGAAACTAGTAAGGAGAAGAGGGTGAGCTCAGGGAGAAAGGGGAAGTGGGAGGGAGGCAGGGAGAGGGAAAACGTGTGTG
>NW_025393348.1:0-3807 GCF_016433145.1 Gracilinanus agilis
GAAGGTTTCCAAGCATTCCTGATGAGGAGAGAAGACCCAAACAGAAACTTTGTGTCCAAAATCAAGAGCCCAGAGGAGCAGGAAAGGGTAAACAAGAATGAGAACCTTCAAAGCATTCAATAAGGTCCAACTGGTTATATTCCTACATGGAAAGATGATATTTATAAGTCTCAAAAATGTATTATCACGATCCTAACAGTTAGAAGGAGTTTACGCAGAAAGAGGATGCAGGAAGGAACAGTTTAGGATGACATGATATAACAAAAAATCCCGGAGTGAACAAAAGGGTGGCACTTAGAGAAAAGGGAAGAGAGTGGTAGAATTGGGTAAATGATATCTCTTTCAGAGGTCCCTTCCCCCCGCCAAATCTGCTACATTGGAGAGGATTGGAATGAGCTCAGAGAGGGAATAACTACTATACGAGGTGGCATATGAAGGCCCATCTTAGCCTGTAAAGAAGTAGGAGGGGGATAAAACTGGTCAGAGGGGGAGCAATGGAAGAGAAGTGGAAGTAAGAGGGTGAATGGAAGCAAAACACTTCTGAAGAAGGATAAAGTGAAACGAGAGAAAAAGAGCAGAATCAAAAGGGGAAAATAGAATACCTGTTCTTTCCTTGTGAACTTAATGTCTAGATTGAGATAGACCGATGCACGGAAACATAGATTTTTATCCGTTTCATTCGTTTTGATTTGATAACACTGGGAAATCCAAAAGAGAAAAAAATCTCCCTTTCCCTCCAATTTCTAGCACCTTCCTTATGGTGATTCTTTCTTCTATTTGTTCCTCATATCTAGTTTGTCCACAGGACCACTGTTGGAATGTTGACTCCCCAATTATTCAGTGATCTCTTTCACAGCAGGGATTACCCTTGACAGTTCTTGGTATTCCCCAAGCTTAGCGGTAGTGATGGAAGCAGGGATTAGGACTTGGTCCCAAAATGAGAGGGCATGATTATAAAGAAGTGGGAAAAGGAGCCCAGAGCAGTGGATAGCAGGGGATAGCCATGTGGGGGCCTGGCTGGAATGATCCCAAAGCACAAATAGTAGGCGCACACTGGAAGGCCACAAAGGGACGCAGAGAGGAGAGGTCAGGAGACAAGCAGAGACCAGGAACAAATACACAGTAGCTGAGCAAGGATGTACTGAAGGCAGAAATCGCTGAGGAGGTGGGCAGAGAGTGTCCAAAGGTTTCCTCTTCCCCTAGCTGAGATTTCAAGGCAAACCCTCATCAAGTGGTACCTGTGGTGGTGGTGGTGGTGGTGGTGGTGGCCTAAGAGGTGGTGGCTGCTTGAGCGGTGGTGGTGCTGGTGGTGAAAGGCAGTTTTTCTTCCTTCGTTTGAAGGGGTTTTTTTTCCAGGGAGTGGGGGCGAGGGAGGAAAAGTGGCTGCTAGGGGAGAGGGAGGCCCAGGCCCAGTGGAAGGAGCCCCATGATTTCTCATTGATACTTACTTACCTTTGGTTGCTTCTCTTGAGTCTCGATTTTGCATGTTGTCAGAGTGGTTCTCCAACCATCAGTAGCTCCTTCACCGAGTGTTGTTAGACTAGCTGCACGCGAGTGGATACAGCCAGCCTTTTGTAGGTTCTCTGAAAGTCTTTCTCCCCTTGCCTTTGCCTCGATGCCTTCAGAGACTCGATGTGTTTCTCCAGAGAGACACATCCAGGTAGTAAGTAAGCGCAGTGTTCCCAGAGAGAGGGTCTCCAGCTCAGGTCTTGTCCTCGAAGCGCTCGGAGACTCGGAGATTCCGTAGAGAAAGCTTGTAACTGGAATGTTTGCAGAGACTGTGTCTCCGGTGTTGCTGTCTTGTTGGCTGAAAGTTTGATACTTTAATGTATTTTCGTCCGAGAAAATATAGTCACCGCAATGTTTCCAAAGCGCATGTCTCCAGCCACAAGGCTCTCCCCCACGGAGTGTTCTGAGTCTAGAAGCGCTCCCAGAACAGACTGGTAATAACTGGAATGTTCTCAGAGACTGTCTCCAGTCCCACATGTGTTGTCTTTGAAGGGGGAGGCAAGGGTTTTAACCCAGACAGGATGCCTGCCCAGGCTGTGTGTGGATGCGCTTTCTTCTGGGGAATCTCCAAAATTAGAGGGGGGCAGTGTCTTTTGCCAAGAATGTCTTGTCAGTATTGTCTTCTTTAGCGATAGGAGATGAATTATGGGTTTTCCCCTGAGAGCAAGGCCGTGGTCAGCAGCGATGTTCTCAGAGCGTGTGCCTCCCTCCACAAAGACTTGGTTTTCGCAGTCTCATAGCCATGAGCTGCCTTTGTTTGTCCTCCCTGAAAGAAAAAGTACCACAAAAGTGTCACGAGAGCTGGCTCTCCGGGATGGAGAGGGGGATGGCGATGGGGATGGCGATGGACAGAGGAAGCCACACATGGCATGTCTTGATGGAGGAAACAGAAAACATGAGGGAATGATGGTCCAAGGTGGGCAAGAACCTCATAGGCAGTATGCAGGGCTGGGAAGGAGGGATGAAAGGGCTTTGGGGCACGCAGGGAGACTGCTTCCACCACCATCACCACCACCACTGATGCTGCCACAGCACATCCAACATGGGCTTGACTTGAGACCTCTGACCCCCAGAGAGGAGACCTTGGGTGTGCTCTGCTCTGCCCACAGCTCAGCTTCTTCGGCCTCCACTTGCCTTCTGTCTTCTGCCATGTCTCTCTTCTGTCTGTAAAGGCTGGAGTAGCCAGGGTCTGTCCTCGGCCTGCGGGTGCCACCCGTCTTCTTCTCCAGCGTGTGGCCCCCACATGTGGGCTGTGTCCGTCCCCTGGGCCTTCTTCCTTTTTCTTCTGCCCACACCCCCACACCCTTGCCCCCACACACCACAAGCATCTTCCTCCTCTTGTTTCTCTGTCCCCGGGGTTCCTCCAAATTGGTGCTGGCCCCCTCCCTTCCTCCATGGGCCCCAGGACCCCCTCCTTCTTCCATCCCTCCCTTCCTCACCCAAGTCCCTGGGGCAAGCTCCCATCCCATCCAAAACACTCTCACGAAATGTCTGCGGAAAGGTCCTCTTATGCAAAGCAACAGCTGCTGGCACAAGGCCAAGAACACGTGGCATCAGCAAAAAGCAGGATGTCACAAAGTTCAGATCAGCACCTCACACCATGTATCCCTTTCCAACCATAAATGACATTTGTTTTTTATTGACGACAACAACAATAGCATCATCTACAGGAGGGGCAGAAGGAAGACGCAAGTCAAGAAATTGCCCATTCCTCATTGCTCTAGCTTAGAGCTTCAACTTGCTCATAGATTCAAGCCCTAACTAAGCTAGGAGGCTCCTACTGGGTGCACAGCACACAGAAAGAGCACTGGCCAATTCCTCCATCAAGAAACGTTCATTAGGTCCCTGCCGGATATCAGGCACTCTGCTAGATAGGAGCTAGCCATGCTGCAAACAGGATTCACGCCACAGTCCCTAGCCACTACAAGCCTACCTACCAAGGACACAGAAAAGACCGCCACGTCTAAAGAGAAGAAATACAGAGACAGGCCAAGGACGGAAACGCAAAGCAGTTGACAAGCCAGTTTCATGGAGAAGTTTCATGGAATGAGTGACCTTTCATATAGGGACCCTGCTCCAAGAACCAGAGATTTTCTGAGTGGCCTAGGGTGGTCGTGGCATGTAAAGAACCAAACAGATTGGTAGCTCAAAGTGCTCCGGGGTACAATGGAGTCACAGGTTGATCATATACGAAGTGAAAGGTCCCTTTCACCCAAAAGCACAAGGAAAGTTTCCCACAATTACACAGAGCAGGGTTTTTGCCATAGACAAAACAAAAGCCTTAGAAGCTTCAAGGTG
>NW_025393349.1:0-10739 GCF_016433145.1 Gracilinanus agilis
TTCATTGTACTTGGCACATAGTAGGGCTAAAGTAATGCTTGTTGGTTGACTGATGATGATGATAACGTTGACCAAGATCTTTAGGAGAATCCTGTGAAGTAGCTGGCCCATTTCACAGAGGGAACATGGCTCAGAGAAGGGTCCAAAGCAAAGTCTCAGACTTGGGTCTTTCTTCAGTCTCCCCAGACTGATGCTCTTTGTTTTGGGCCACACTCTCCAGTCCCGCCCTTCTACCAAAACTGGTTTGTCCTAAGGCCAACATTTTCGGTTCCTCGTTTCAAGATGACGAGGACAATCTCTACATTGTTGTTGTGACCTTGACAATTAGTTTCCTCTCTCATAGCTTCATTTTCCATCTCAGTAAGATGATCCTTGGACTGGATGTTCTCTGAGGTCCCTTTTAATGTTTAGTCTATGATCTTGGGGATTATATGGCACCTTCCAACTTTAAATCCTAAAAGACCGTATGAATATACTCCTATCCTATTGCTTCCTATGTCCCTGGCCCTCTCACCACTGATCTTGCTCTTCAGAGATCTCCAGGCATGGCCACCCCTGGTCACCATGTTGAACAAATGATAGGAATTACTGTATCTATTAGGGTTGAAGGTTGACACCAATGAATAACCCCAGCCAAGAAGGACAAAAAGCAAATGTAGAAATGTGACTTTGGTGTTGTATTTCTATCCTCTTGGTTCATCACTTGCCTTTTTATTTAGAGTATCCTCCCTTAGATCAGGTAGAGCACATAAAAGTAATTCCCTGGTGAAGAATTAAATTCAAACAACTTTAAGAAGGGAAAACAAAAGGCAAACACAGTTTAATTTACTAAGGGTCACAAGTCAAGATAGAAGTGCTTGCTTTAAATAAATATGTTTGTTGAGTTGAATTAAATTACAAAATTTCATGGAATCAGAGTTGGAAGGGTCTTCAGTACTCACCCAGTCTAGCTTCTACCTGATCAAGAATCCCTTTTATAGGAAGCACTGGGTGGCTCAGTGGATTGAGAGCCAGGCTTACAAATGGGAGGCCCTGGGTTCATATCTGGCCTCAGACACTTCCTAGCTGTGTGACCCTGGACAAGTCACATAACCCCCATTGCCTAGCCCTTACCACTCTTCTACTTTAGAACCAATACAATGTATTGATTCCAAGATGGAAAAACTCTTTGGCACTATATTGTTGTTTTTTATGAGAAAATTGATCAGTAAAATAAGATTATTAGGCAGCTAAGACCCAGCAGCAATCAAACATTACAGCCTAGTGTATAATCAAATCAACTCCAAATCCCCCACTGGATTGTAAGCTCCTTGACGGCAGGGACTTTTGTTTGCCTCTTTTTTTATTCGCAGGGCCTAGCACAGTGTCTGGCACATAGAATACTCTTTTCTTCCCCAATTACATGTAGATAAAATTTTTAATTATTGTTTTCTGACATTTTGTGATCCATTCTCTCTCCCTCCTTTCCCTCTTCCCCAAGACAACAGGCAATATGATATAGGTTAAACATGTTATTATGCAAGATATATTTCCACTGTCATCTTGTTATGGGAGAAGACACATATTGCTTAGTAAGAAAAAACTTGTGAAGGAAACTAAGCGAAAAATGGTTTGTGTTGATCTGTATTCAGATTCCATCGGTCCCTTCTATGCTGGTGGATGTCCCTTGGAATAGTACTGGATCCTTACATTGCTGATAATAGCTAAGCCATTCAGAGTCAATCATTATACATTTTTGTTGTTACTCTGTATAATGTTCTGCTCACTTCACTTTGCATCATGTCATGTAACTATTTCCATGGCTTTTGTGTTTATCTTATCATCAATCTTTTCCTTTTTTTAGTCATTAAATTTTTTTTTTCAAATACAGGTAGGAACATCATTTCTTATGGCATAATAATATTCCAACATAATCATATGCCATAGGCTTGTTTAGCCATTCTTCAGTTGATGGAATGTAGTAGATTCTTTTTTTTAAATCCTCACATTCTGTCTTACAGTCAATACTGCATATTGGTTCTAAGGCAAAAGAGCATTAAGGGCTAGGCAATAGGGGTCAAGTGACTTGCCTAGGGTCACACAGATAGGAACTGTCTAAAGCGAGGTTTTAAAAATCCAGAACCTCCCATCTCTAGGCCTAGCTCTCAGTCCACTGAGCCCCCAGATGACCCCAAAGATTTTTAGTAAATGTTGATTGATTGAATCCAACTGTTGGAGTAAGGATTCCCTATTTTAACAAAAGTCAATGTGGAAACTAAATCAGGCTTAGGCCAACATCTTATGCCATATAATACATGATCTAAATATAAAATATCATATGAAAGCATCACAGGAGATCAGAAGGAACCTTCAGCAGTTATGACTAGAGGATGAATTCTTAACAAGGGATATAGGGACTCACAGAAAATAAAATAAAAATTTCCAGTTGCATAAAATTGAAAAGTTGTTTTACGAACAAAATCAATGCTGCTAGAATGAAAATGGTAGCAGCTAATGGGAGAGAGATGGGCTTTGTAGTCAATATCTTATAAATGTTTGACACCCAAGATGTATAAGGAATTGATATAAAAATGCAGGATAGGAGACTTTTCCCAATAATTAAGAGGTCAAAAGATATAATAGTCAATATTCAAAGGAGAAAATTCAAATTATAAAACACCATGTGAAAGGATACTCTGCATTACCTAGTAAAATGAATGCAAATTAATATAGCTCTGAGGTTCCCCCTCATACCCATCAAGTTGGCAAAGATGAACAAAACCAAAAAGTGATAAATGCTTCAAGAGCAACAAGAAGACAGATGCACTAATGGACTTTTGGTGGAGTTATATTCTGGGAAATAGTTTGGAATTCTACTTTAAAAATCACTAAACTGCATTACCTCTGACCAAGTGTTATTATTAGTAAGTACAAAACACAAGGAAGCCAAGGAGAGAGGAAAAGGTCCTACAGCTACAAAAATATGACTGTTGTTAGGTTTTTAAACCCTTATTTTCTCTCCTATTAACACCTCTTAAGACAGAAGGGTAAGAACTGTTCAAATGAGGTTAAATGACTTGTTCAAGGTTATGCAGCTAGGAAGTGTTTAAATCTGAGCCCAGATTTGAACCCAGATCTTCCCAACTCCAGGCCTGGTGTTCTATCCACTGGACCACTTCACTGCCCATTGCTGTTTGATGACAGTGATGATGATGGTGGTGATGAAGATGGTGGTGGTGGGGAGGAGGAAGAAGAGGAGGTTGTGGTTTCATTTCCAACCCTTCATGATCCTATTTGGTGTTTTCTTTTTTTTAACCATTTATTAATATTTATTTTTTAGAAAAGTTAACATGGTTACATAATTCATGTTCTTAATTTCCCTTCCACCCCTCCACGTTCCCCCAACCCAGCATGGCCGATGCGTATTTCCACTGATTTTAACAAGTGTCATTGATCAAGACCTATTTCCAAATTGTTGATAGTTGCACTGGTGTGGTAGTTTTGAGTCTACATCCCCAATCATGTCTGCCTCAACCCATGTGTTCAAGCAGTTGTTTTTCTTCTGTTTTCCACTCCTGTAGTTCTTCCTCTGAATGTGGGTAGCATTCTTTTCCATAAATCCCTCAGAGCTGTCCGTGTAGATCTCTAATTATTAGAGATTTAGAACACTTTCTCATGTGCTTATTGATACTTTTGATTTCTTTACCTAAAAATTGCCTATTCACGTCTCTTGCCCATTTTTCAATTGTGGAATGGCTTGATTTTTTATACAATTGGTTTAACTCCTTGTATATTTGAGTAATTAGACCCCTATCAAAGTTTTTTGTTATAAAGATTTTTTTCCCAATTTGTTGTTTCCCTTCTGATTTTGGCTACATTGTTTTTGTGTGTAGAAAAGCTTTTTAGTTTGATATAATCAAAATCGTTTATTGTACATTTTGTAATTTTTTCTAACTCTTGCTTGGTTTTAAAATCTTTCCTTTCCCAGAGAACTGACAAGTAAATTATTCTATGTTCACTTAACTTATTTATAGTTTCCCTCTTTATATTCAAGTCATTCACCCATTTTGAATTTATCTTGGTGTAGGGTATGAGATTTTGATCTAAACCTAATCTCTCCCATATTTTTTTTCCAAATTTCCCAACAGTTTTTGTCAAGTAGTGGATTTTTGTTCCAAAGTTGGGCTCTTTGGGTTTATCATACACTGTCTTGCTGATGTCACTTACCCCACGTCTATTCCACTGATCCTGCCTTCTGTCTGTTAGCCAGTACCATATTGTTTTGATGACTACTGCTTTATAGTTCAGTTAGCTTAATATCTGGTACTGCTAGGCCCCCTTCCTTCACATTTTTTTTCATTATTTCCCTTGATATTCTTGATCTTTTGTTACTCCAGATGAACTTTGTTATAGTTTTTCCTAATTCAGTAAAAAGGTTTTTTTGTAATTTGATAGGTGTGGCTCTAAATGGATGAATTAATTTGGGTAGAATGGTCATTTTTATTATGTTAGCTCCTCCTACCCATGAGCAATCAATGTTTTTCCAACTGTTTAGATCTAGTTTTAATTGTTTGGAAAGTGTTTTGTAGTTGTTTTCATATAATTCCTGTGTTTGCTTTGGTAGATAGATTCCTAAGTATTTTATATTGTCTGGGGTGATTTTAAATGGTGTTTCTCTTTCTATCTCTTTCTGCTGTGATGTGTTGGAAATATATAGAAATGCTGATGATTATGTGCATTTATTTTGTATCCTGCAACTTTGCTAAAGTTGATTACTTCTACAAGCTTCTTAGTTGATTCTCTAGGACTTTTTAAGTAGACCATCATATCATCTTCAAAGAGTGATAACTTAGTCTCCTCTTTGCCTATTTTGATACCTTTGATGCGCAGACTTTGAAAAGAGACCCTGAGATCAGGTGCAAGTGTGGGCACAGATGCAAGGCCAGACACGGATCTGAGCGCAGGCGAGTACTCAGATCTTGAGCGCAGGCGAGGACCTTGACTGGGGACCCAGTGCAGAGGGGATCACAACTGTGGAAGCAGCGCCCTCAGACACTTAAAGGAGTATCACCAGAGGAACAAGCAAGAGGACCACCAGGAGGCTTGACCCTGAGAACAACTAGACCTAAGACCTTAGTAGCCTAAAGAGAACATACAGACCCCGAGTGTGAGGATAAACCTGAGAGGGCACAGGGCTAACAATGGCAAGCCAGAGACAAGAACCCCAAAAGAGAAAGATCATTAAGAAGAAATCTGTAACAATCTACAACTTTTACACAGAAAAAATCCAGACAACAGAGCAAACAGCAGAGGAAACCAAACAAGTAATCATATCCAAACATTCCCAAAATAATGAAAACTGGCCACAAGCTATTGAAGAGTTCAAATCTGAGATAATGAGAAAGATGGAAGAGATCTGGCAAGAAAATAACAGGTAAAAGGCAGAATTTTGCAATTGGAAAGTGAGGCTCAGAAATCAAATGAAATCATAAAGAAATTGAACACCAGAAATGACCAGATTGAAAAAGAAAACCAGTCCCTAAAGGCTAGAATTAAGCAATTAGAAGCCAAAACATAGGACTCCTCAAGAAGACATAAAAACAAATCCAGAGGAATGAAGGGACCCCACAACAGGGAGCAGCATTGAAGGTACATGGAATTGGGGCATTTCCATGCTATAAGGGGGTGAAACAGCTCTCACTAAAATACGAGCTGAGCAACCCTCTCCTTCACCCCACACCACCTACAGTGCCAAAGCCAGCTCACAAGAGCTAGAGGAAGCTTGGGGCACCCATTAAGTCCTTGGCAGCTACCTGGGGTCACCAGGGCCTGTTCCTGAGAGCAGCAAGACTTAAGACTCTAAGAGGCTAAAGAACGTGAGGACTTTGAACACAGACCATGAGCACAGGACCAAGCTCAGGCTCTTGGGTCCACAGATCCTGAGCCCAGGAGCGGACTCAGATCGTGAGCACACGAGTGGACCTTAAGTGAGGACCCAGTGCAGAGGGGTACATGACTGTGGAAACAGCGCCCTAAAGCTCTTAAAGGAGCCTCAGACAGAGGAACAAACAAGGGGGCCACCAGGAGGCTTGACCCTGAGAACAACTAGATCTGAGACTTCAGGAGCCTAGAGAGTACAAACAGACTCTGGATGTGACGGTAAACCTGAGAGGGTGAAGGGCTAACAATGGCAAGCCAGAGACAAGAACCCCAAAAGAGAAAGATCATCAAGAAGAAATCTGTAACACTGGACAACTTTTACACAGAGAAAGTCCAGACAGCAGAGCAAACAGCAGAGGAGAACAAACAAGTAATCACGTCCAAACCTTCCCAAAATAATGAAACCTGGTCACAAGCTATTGAAGAGGTCAAATCTGAGATGATGAGAAAGATGGAAGAGATCTGGCAAGAAAATAACAGTTTAAAAGGTCGAATTTCACAATTAGAAAGTAAGGCAAGTTAACTGAAGACCAGAAATGACCAAATTGAAAAGGAAAACCAAAAGATTATAACCAAAAACCAGTCCCTAAAGGCTAGAATTGAGCAATTAGAAGCTAATAATCTCTCAAGACAGCAAGAACAAAAAAAAACAAAGTCAAAAGACTGATAAAATAGAAGGAAACATGAAATATCTCAATGAGAAACTGACAGACCAAGAAAACATGGCTAGAAGAGACAATTTGAGAATCATTGGTCTTCCTGAAAAAAGCAGAAATTAATAGAAATTTGGACTCCATACTAAAAGAAATTATTCAGCAAAATTTCCTTGAAGTGCTACAAGAGGGCAATATAGACATTGAAAGGATCCATAGATCACCCTCTACACTAGACCCTAAAAAGACAACCCCCAGGAATATAATAGCCAAATTCAAGAGCTTCCAAGTAAAAGGAAAAATCTTACAAGAAACCAGAAAGAGACAATTCAAATATCAAGGAGCACCAATCAGGATCACACAGGATCTGGCAGCCTCCACACTAAAAGATTGCAAAGCTTGGAACATGATATTCAGAAAGGCAAGAGAACTGGGTCTACAACCACGGATCACCTACCGATCAAAACTAACTACATACTTCCAGGGGAAAGATTGGGCATTCAACAAGATAGAAGATTTCCAAGTATTTGCACAGAAAAGACCAGGACTAAATGGAAAGTTTGATATCCAACCACAAAAATCAAGAGAAACATAAAAAGGTAAATAAGAAACAGAGGGGAAAGGAAGAAAAGTCATATTTTTTAAATTTGCCTCTTTAAGGGCTTCAATAAGATTTAATTATTTGTATTCCTATGTGGAGAAATGATATGTATAATTCTCTGTAAGGAACTCTATTATAGTAATTAGAAGAATTATTCATAGGGAGAGGTTGGAATACTAAATGGTCTAAGATTATATGGGGTTGGAAAAGAAGGGGGGAATAGCAGAGGACACCAAGAGAAACTTGAATGAATAAGAAAAAGAGGATATTCTATTACACACAAAATATTCCTCTTTCAGATCTAGATAAATCAGACCAAAAAATAAATAAGAAAGAGGTAAGAGAGATGAATGAAGTCCCAGAAAAATTAGATTTAATAGATATGTGGAGAAAAATACATAGGAACAAAAAGGAATACACCTTCTTTTCAGCTGCACATGGTACATTCACAAAGATTGACCATGTAATAGGGCATAGAAACATTGCAAACAAATGCATAAGAGCAGAAATAATAAATGTAACCTTCTCAGATCACAATGAAATAAAAATCATAATTAGTAAGGGCACCCAGAAAGGCAAATAAAAAATTAATTGGAAATGAAATAATATGATTCTCCAAAACCAGGTAGTCAAAGAAGAAATCATAGAAACAATCAACAATTTCATTGAAGAGAATGACAATGATGAGACATGCTACCAAACTGTGGGATGCAGCCAAGGCAGTACTCAGGGGGAAATGTATATCCTTGAGTGCATATATTAACAAATTAGGGAGGGTAGAGATTAATGAATTGGGCATGCAACTTAAAAAATTAGAAAGCGAGCAAATTAAAAATCCCAAGACGAAAACTAAATTAGAAATACTAAAAATCAAGGGGGAAATTAATAAAATCGGAAGTAAAAGAACTATTGAATTAATAAATAAGACTAGAAGCTGGTATTTCGGAAAAAAAAACAGATAAAATAGACAAAGAACTGGTCAATCTAATAAAAAAAGGAAAGAAGAAAACCAAATTGAAAGTATCAAAGATGAAAAGGGAGACCTCACCTCTAATGAAGGGGAAATTAAGGCAATCATTAAAAACTATTTTGCCCAATTATATGGCAATAAATATTTGGTGTTTTCTTGGCTGAAATATTAGAGTGGTTTTCCATTTCCTTCTCTAGTTCATTTTATAGATGAGGAAACTGAGGAAAACAGGGTGAAGTGATTTGCCCAGGGTCACAAGGGTCCTCCAGACTCCAGAACCTACTCTCTATGCACTGTACCACCTAGTTTCCCCACAAAAAATATGAATAGCAGAACTTTTGGTAACAGCAGGCACCAGGAAGGAAATTCAGTGGTTCTCCACTTGGGCATAGGAGCAATTTGATAGGACCTCTTGGAATTAGAAGAATCATATATTTAAATTAGAAGGGACTTTAGACACCTTCTATCCCACCATGACCATTTTACAGAGGTGAAAACTGATGCCCATTATGGAGAAGAGACTTGCCCAAGATCATACAGAATCAGGATCTAAATCTACATCTTGTGACCCCAATCTCGCTGCTCTTTCCATCCTAATTCACTGAGATTGTCTAAGCAGGAGAGGACTGGCAAGTACTTTAAATCATGGGTGGAAGAGGTATATGAATATGATGTAATATTATTGCACCATAAAAAGGATTAACATAAAAGTGAGAAAAATAAAGTGATGTGTTTGAGCTAGGAAGCCCATGGCACTTTCTACATTTAATCAATAATCTTATACTCTCTATGTTAAGGGAAGCCCTTCTAGTTGTACATAGACCATCCAAATAAGCACCTATGTCCATTTACTGCCCAGGAATTCCTGCCTAAGAACCAAGTCACACACACCATTATTTTTCAAAAGAAACAGATTCTGCTAATAAACTCTGTTCTATGGCTACCATATAAGTGATAAAAGAAATGACAATAATGATGAGAACAGAGAAACATGAAAGACTCTCTGAACTGATCCAGAGTTAAGTAAGAAGAACCAGGGGTGGGGAGGGGAAGCAAAGTAAATAACAATAAGAACAAAATGATCAAAACTGAATGCTATGAAATTATAATGATCAAGCTTGGCCTCAAAGATGAGATATGAGATATATGTGTGTGTGTGTGTGTGAGAGAGAGAGACAGAGAGAGAGAGAGACAGAGAGAGAGAGGGAATGAGAATGAATCACTTGCACAGCAGGAAGACCACTGGCAAACAAGAACATTTATGAGGGTAGCAAATATAGTTATTATAATTTGGGGCCAATATGAAATGATGTAAACAAGAAAAAACTCCACATTATCAGATATTTTATATTACATACATGTGAGGGATGTGTTTTTACAGAAGCTAGAAATTAGGCTGTGAGCTTGAGTAAGGGCAGAGGAACTGTGTCTTCTTTGAACTTTGCATCACCCCCACTGTCTATCCACAATGCTCTGCACATAGTAGGTGCTTCATCTAAGTATGTTGAATGGATGCTATAATTTTGCATTTGCAGATTATTTAAAAGATGAAAATGCAGAATTCATTTATTCCACATTTTACACCTAGAAGGCATGATGATGGGGTTAGAGCTAATAAAGATAAAATACAAGGTGTCCCTAACCCTTGGTGCATCTAGAGAAGGAATTTTTGGAGCCAGATGGCTGCAGATCAAAGCAGACTGTCTTCCACATCCCTGTATTTATGGTTTTATTTGGGAGTTTTTGTTTTGTATGAGTGTGCTGCTACAACAATCACCACTATGGAAGTGTGTTTTTCATGATAATACACGTATGGCCCAAATCGAATTTTTTACCATCTCTGAGTGGGGGAGGGAAGGGAGGGAGAGAGATGGTTTGGATCTTAGAATTTTGGAAAATATATATTGAAAATCATTATTATATTTAATTGGGAAAACAAAATACTTTTGATTTAAAAACAAAAACCTTGGTGCAGTGTTTAGTAGCTTGAGTAGCTTAAGAGGGCAACAACTAGAATTTAAAATTGCACTAAGATTTTGGGCCACTGTATCTGCCTTCAAAGCCTTTAATGACATCAAAGGGGGTGTGGTAATATATTGTAAAAAACGTAACTCTCTGATAGGGCAAAGGGGAAGTGCAGATAAAATACTCTAGGTAAAATTGAGGAAGGATAAAACACTTACAGTTGGGTGTGGGAGGGCAGGGTCTTGATCAGGGAAGTTTGCCATGAAGGAGATCTTTACCTTGGGCCTTTATGGAAGACAAAGCTTATGAAAGGTGGAGAAAAGGAGGGGAGAGCATTCCTGGCATAGGACAGAAAAGGTCCAATTATATGGTAGTGGGAGATGACATGTTAACTTCTAAGAACAATTTAAGTTCTCTTTAAAAACAACTAATTAATTAAGAATATTTTTCCATGGTTCCATGGTTCATGTTCTTTCCCTCTCTCTTCCCTCCCCTCTCCTGGAGCTGACTAGCAATTTCACTGGGTTATACATGTATCAGTGTTCAAAACATATTTCCATGTTATTAATATTTGCAATAGAGTGAGCAGTTAAAGTCAACATCTCCAGTCATATACCCATTGAACCATGTG
>NW_025393350.1:0-8500 GCF_016433145.1 Gracilinanus agilis
TGGTCACAAAACTTGGCTCTTTAACAAGAACATTCTCTGTCATGTTTAGCTCACACCAAGACTTAAATACAAAGATCCCCAAGATGTCTCTTGCCCAGATTTCCTGTCATAACCATTTGCTCCTGTCTTAATGTTTTTCGTATTCCAAATAAATTCTCCTTGCAATTAAACAAATTCCATTCCTTGGTTAATTCTTTCTTCTTATTTGTTCTTGTTCAGTGCTTCACATGTATCATAGATATGGTATTTCTTGCCTTCTGAATTGTTGAGGGTGGCAGGGAGGGTGGGAGATAATTTGGAATTAGTATTAAAAACTAAAATAATATAACAATTTACCAAGAAAATTAAAAGGGAAAAACTGATGTCATCTTGAGCATGATGTCTTCTTTCAAAATTCCTTCTACCAGTCAGAAACCTTTGCTTGATGGATTATTGAGCTCACCTGATTGAATTCTTCCATACTAAAGAGAACCAAGCATATATACATTATGTGCCTTGTAATGACGTCAGACTTGAAAACTGTTTTATGAAGTGAGAAGACACAACTCACCATATTCTAAGAATGGAAAGTAATTTATTTCAGGAAACACAAAAGTTAAACATTATGTGGCAAAGTCATAATATGGATGAATTCAGATTAAATATTTTCTGTTTCATATTTTCTTGAATTAGTGTTTGATTTATGAAATGTTGGGAAGAAATATTCTTTTTCATTTCTTCTCTGAAAGAACATTGTTGTAACATTTTATTTTATTTTTTATTTTTATCTTTATTTTGAATATTTTCCAATATTTACATATTTCATGTTCTTTCCCTCTCCCCAAGTCCTCCTACCCCCTCCTTAGCCAATGCACAATTCCACTGGGTTCTACATTTATCATTGATTAAGTCCTAATTCTGAATTATTGATAGTTGGGCTAGAGTTATCATTTAGTGTCTTCATCCCCAATAATATCCCCATCAGCACGTGTGTTCAAGCAGTTGTTTTACCTCTGTCTTTCTCCTCCCACAGTTCTTCCGCTGAATGTGGCTAGTTTTCTTTCTCGTAAGTACCTCAGCCTTGCTCTGGATCCTTGCATTGCCGCTAGTATAAAAGTCCGTTGTTTTTTTATTGTGCCACAGTGTATCAGTCTCTGTGTACAATGTTATCCTGGATATGTTCCTTTCATTCTGCATCAGTTCCTAGAGGTCATTTCAGTTCACATGGAATTCCACCAGTTCTTTATTGCTTTGAGCACAATAGTATTCCATCACAAACAGATACCACAATTTGTTCAGCCATTCCCCAATTGAAGGACATTCTCTTATTTTCCAATTTTTTGCCACCACAAAGAGCGTGGCTATGAATATTTTCGTGCAAGTCTTTTCCCTTATTATCTAGTGTTATGGCTGCCTCAAGAGGAAGATAGTCTTTTAAAGCCCTTTCAGCATGGTTCTAAATTGCATTCCAGAATGGTTGGATCAATTCACAACTCCACCAAAAATGCATTAATGTCCCAATTTTGCCACATCCCCTCCAAATTCATTACTCTCCCTTTTGTCATTTTAGCCAATCTGCTAGGTGTGAGGTGATACCTCCAAGTTGTTTTGATTTGCATTTCTCTAATTATAAGAGATTTAGAACTCTTCTCATGTGCTTATTGGTAGTTTTGATTTTTTTTATCTGAGAATTGCCTATTCATGTCCCTTGCCCATTTATCGATTGGGAGATGGCTTGATTTTTTGTACAACTGATTTAGCTCCTTGTATATTTGAGTTATTAGACTTTGTCTGACTCTTTTGTTTTAAAGATGTTTTCCCAATTTGTTGCTTCCATTCTAATTTTGGTACCATAGGTTTTGTTTGTACAAAAACTTTTTAGTTTAATGTAATCAGAATTATTTATTTTACTTTTTTGTAATTTTTTCCAGCTCTTCCTTGGTTTTAAAATCCTTCCCTTCTGAGAGATCTGACATGTATACTATTCTGTGCTCACCTAATTTGCTTATAGTTTCCTTCTTTATATTCAAGTCATTCACACATTCTGAATTTATCTTGGTATAGGATGTGAGATGTTGATCTAGGCCCAATCTCTCCTATATTGTTTTCCAATTTCCCCAGCAGTTTTTGTCAAATAGTGGGGTTTTGTCCCAAAAGCTGGGTTCCTTGGGTTTATCTTAGACTGTCTTGCTGTGGTCACTTACCCCTAGTCTATTTCACCGATTCTCCTTTCTGTCTACTCACCAGTACCATATCATTTTGATTACTACAGCTTTATGGTACAGTTTAAGATCTGGTACTACTATGCCCCCTTCCTTCATATTTTTTTTTCCATTATTTCCCTTGATATTCTTGGTCTTTTGTTCTTCCAAATGAACTTTTTTATACCTTTTTTTCTAATTCAGTAAAAAAGTTATTTGGTAGTTTGATAGGTATAGCACTAAATAAGTAAATTTATTTGAGTAGGATGGTCATTTTTATTATGTTAGCTCATCCTATCCATGAGCACTCAATGTTTTTGAATTGTTTAGATCTAGTTTTAATTGTGTGGAAAGGGTTTCGTAGTTGCATTCCTACAATTTCTGTGTTTGTCTTGGCAGATAGATTCCTAAGTATTTTATATTGTCTAGGGTGATTTGGGGTAGAATTTCTCTTTCTAGCTCTTGCTGCTGCAATGCTGATGATTTATGTGCATTTATTTTGTATCCTTCAACTTTGCTAAAGATGTTGATTATTTCCACTAACTTTTTAGTTGATTCTCTAGGATTTTTTAAGTAGACCATCATATTATCTGCAAAGAGTGATAGCTTGATCTCCTCATTACCTATTTTAACACCTTCAATTTCTTTTTCTTTAATTGCTACAGCTAGTGTTTCCAGTACAATGTTAAATAATAGAAGTGACAAAGGGCATCCTTGTTTAAGACCTGATCTCACTGGGAAGGCTTCTAATTTATCCCTATTGCAGATGATGTTTGTTGATGGTTTTAGGTATATAACATTTATTATTTTTAGGAAAGGCCCTTCAATTCCTATACTTTCTAGTATTTTCTGTAGTGTTGTGTTGTATTTTGTCAAAGGCTTTTCCAGCATCTATTGAGATAATCATATGGTTTTTGTTGGTTTGCTTGTTGATATGGTCAATTATATGAATGGTTTTCCTGATGTTGAACCATCCTTGCATTCCTGGTATAAATCCCACCTGATCATAATGAATAACCCTCATGATCACTTGCTTGAATCTTTTTGCTAGTATTCTGTTTAAGGTTTTTGCATCTATGTTCATTAAGGGGATTGTTCTGTAGTTTTCTTTCTCTGTTTTTGATCTACCTGGCTTTGGGATCAGGACCGTATTTGTGTAATAAAAGGAATTTGGTAGAATTTCTTTGCTTATTATGTCAAATAGTTTGTATGGTATTGGAATTAGTTGTTCTTTGAAGGTTTGATAGAATTCACTTGTGAATCCATCTGGTCCTGGGGATTTTTTCTTAGGGAGTTCTTTGGTGGCTTGATCAATTTCTTTATCTGATATGGGATTATTTAAGTATTCTATTTCTTTTGCTTTTAACCTAGGCAATTTATAATTTTTTGTAAATATTCATCCATATCACCTAGATTGCTATATTTATTGCCATATAATTGGGCAAGATAGTTTTTAATGATTGCCTTATTTCTTCTTCATTAGAGGTGAGGTCTCCCTTTTCATCTTTGGTACTGATGATTTGGTTTTCTTCTTTCCTTTTTTAATTAGATTGACCAATTAGATTTGCAATTTTATTTGTTTTTTAAATATCATCTTCTAGTCTTATTTATTAGTTCAATAGTTCTTTTACTTTCAATTTTATTGATTTCTCCTTTAATTTTTATAATCTCTAATTTAGTCTTTAACTGGGGATTTTTACGTTGTTCCCTTTCTAGTTTTTTGATTTCCACGCCCAGTTAATTTGTCTTTGCCCTCTCTAATTTGTTAATATATGCACTCAAGGATATAAATTTCCCCCTGTGTACTGCGTTAGCTGCATCCCACAGAATTTAGTAGGGTGTCTCATCATTGTCATTCTCTTCAATGACATTATGGATTGTTTCTATGATTTGATCTTAAACTAACTGGTTTTGGAGAATCATATTATTTAATTTCCAATTAGTTTTTGATTTGCCTGTCCAAGTGCCCTTACTGATTATTATTTTTATTGCATTATGATCTGAAAATGTTACATTTATTATTTATGCTCTTTTTGCATTTGTTTTCCATGTTTGTTGTAACATTTTGAAATCAAGTAGAGGTCTCAAACCTAGTAGAATTTGTTCCCTTTTTATTCACCATATTCAAGATTGATTGATAATCCATGTGTGAAAGAAAGGGTATAGGGAGCATAACATAGAAAAGATCCCACTTATGAAAAAAATAAACTTAATTTTCCAACCCTGTCTCATTGTAAATTGGAGTCAATATGTTACCCATGGGCAGATAATTTCATAGATTAATAGAAATATGTGTGTTTCTAGAAAGTGAAACATCGTAGCCTGATCATATGTAATAGAATCTGCTAACTATATCAATGTAATGATGCAGGACAATTTTGATGGACTTGTGAGGGAAAAAAATATCCAAATTGAAAGAAGGACCTGTGGGAGGAGAAATAGCACAAAAGCATATGATTTATCATTTGTTTATATGGATATATGTTTGAGGTTTTGATTTTAAAAGATTACTCTTTTACAAAAATGAACAATATTGAAATAGGTATTGAGTGATAATATATGTAAAACCCAGTAGAATTGATTGTTGGCTCTGGCAGTGGGGAGGGAAGAGGAACGGGAAAGAATATGAATCACGTAAGCAGGGAAAAAATACTTTAATTAATTAGCAATATAAAAGAAATATGTGTATTACTTACAAAAACTGTAACGCTTAGCAAAATGGTAGAAGGTCTGGGTGCTTAACAGGAGTAGGAGGATCAACAGTAGATTGGGAGACTGTGTGTTAGTAAGTAACTCTAGCAGGTAGTCTGGCAAAAGCTGGACACATGGCAGGTGGGGAAGCAGCAAGGCTGGAAGCAGTTGGGTCTGCAGCACATAGGATGGCAGCAACTGGGGGCACAGGGGTCTTTTCAAAGAAAACCTTGCCATAGCTCAACTCAGAAAAGATGAAACCAAAAGAGAATTTGACCAAGGTTTCAGGGTGTGGATCTTCTAAGTTTGTTTCTAGGACAGAAATTTACTAGAATTTGAAAACCTTCTTGCCCCAAAGGTCATCCTTTGCACTGTGGGCCATCATTAGTCATCTCAATGTTTCATCCAGCTCCTGGACTTCAAAGACTCTGACAAAGAGTATGAGGTAAACAACTTTACTCAATTATGCCTCATGTAAATCCTGCTCACATGCAAGTCAAGACTTCATGCTCATGATTTCATTGGTCCTTTTAAAAGCAAAGGATGAAGAACAACATCTATTCTGAATGTTCAATCTAGTCAACCATGTGGAAACTTGCCAACTATGTTAAAACATATGAATGATCACTGTTTTCTTTATAATTCCATTTCTTAGGTGGGAGACTTTACTTATCTGGGATAAATATACATCTAGAGCAAGAGTAGGTAATTCTCACCCTATAAGCTTCTTAGGATTCCAAAGTTAATTGCATATAACCCATACTGTTGTTAAATATTTAGATAAAAGAAAAGTTATTCTCTTCTATAATTAAGAAAGTCTTTCCCAAGTCCCATAGTTAGTAATGGGCAATGTCTCCTCAAATCTATCAATACTGGTGATTATCCACTCCTTGTGACTCTCTAGGGAACAAGTAATATCACCATAGAAAACAATAGAAATCATTGCCAGGTGCTATATCATGCTGAGAAAAAAATATGTGAGTGAAGATACCATTTTTCTTTTTTTAATAGGTCCTAATATTATGAAAAATACCTATTAGAGACTCCAGAAAAGATAAATGCATTTTATAAGTGAAACTTTAATTAAGAAAACATTATCATACACTAGAGCTAAGGTTTATAGACAATTGCTTAAATTCAAGTTTATAGACAATAAAATATTAATTAAATTAAATAAATTCATTAATTCATTAAAGACAATAAAAAAGTTTATAGACAATAGCTTAAATACCTTCACTCTTCCTAGCTAAGGAAGATTTTTTTCAAGAGAGACAAGTTATCCGCATACTCAAAGGCTTTTCAATGATCATACATGTCAAATATATGGGTCAAATCATTTAGCATCTCAAAGAGAGGAGAGAGAAAGAAGGAAGATAATTTGGATCTCAATTTCAGAGAGCATATTCAAATTGTTATTACATGTAATTGAGAAATTAAAATAGCTTTAAAATTCTATGCCAGTCTTGAATAAATCTCAATGACCCTACCATCTGGTAATAGCTTTATAGGCCACACCAGAACATTTTCCTTTTAACAACTACCAAAAATAAAAACTATGGAGAAAGAAACTCAGAAGCAATGGGCTAGCCACTTATTGACTGACTTTTCAGCCATTATGACCTTAACATTGCTATTAATGACATTGAAATAGAGGAGAAAAACATAGTTTAGTTGGAAAACGTAGTCTTCAGATATTTCTGAAGAAAGTTCTAATAGAAATTGGTGGAGTGGATTTTATTGTTCTCTCAAAGGAAATAAAATTATCACAAGAGAAATTATGTGAGGCAGTATACTTAAATGAATTTGCCATGAAGGGAAAGATCACTGACAATATTTACCTATGCTAGTATTTCCTATGACACTGATGCCTGCTCTAGCCTTTTTTTTTGGTATTGTTGAGTCCTGCTGTTTGATTGCTTGATAAATGATGACCAACACTGAAGAAATTTTATAAACTTTGAATATGTCACTTGTTTTCATGGAAAGAGTATAGTTTTTTTTCAGGCCTTTTTTCCCCCTCAGGTTCATTCATTCATTTAATCAATACAGAATCACTGAACACAACATACAGACATTTTCAGGAGAAACTATTTGTGGTGTATTTTTGAGATCAACTTACTAATCACAAACATGATAGAGGAAGATAGATAGAAATTCAGTCATAATGCGTACTTTAATTTGGCACATCTTAACACAACAGTGAGACACTGGTCAATTATCTCTCTCACTTCCCTCAATTTGACTCCAAAACAGATGACAGAGCAGTTATACACAACTCTATTCAAGGAAACATTCTCCATCCCTTTGAAGCCTCAGGGCCATTTCCTTTGATGGAGGACAAAAACACTTTATCAACAACCATTTTCACCCTTCCTAGAAAGATTTCCTATTCTCTGTGCAATGACAGACATCTCCCTTAACTGGTCTACCTCTTTCCTAACATAGAGGTGAAAACAAGTGTTAGAGAATGGTGCTCATGAAGAAAAGATTTGGGGGAATACATGAAAATGGCCTTCCAGTTTGGGAAAGATTCTTAGATTGAAGTCAAGAATTTATTTTGTTATAATTGGTCCAAGAGGCCAGAAATAAGAACAATGGGGAGATGTTGAAGAGAGGCACATTTAGGCTTGAGAGAAGAAACAACTACCTAATTACTGGTGTCCAAACAATGATAGAATGCTTTCAGGAATACATAAACAAGAGGTAAAAGACAAGGGATGATTCAGAAATAAAGAATATATTGGAAAGTCTTAAATGGAAATGTCTTTATTTTTTCTGTCAGAATTAAGACATTTAAACTAAAGAATGCCACTGACTATATTTTATTATCACTTTCTCATCAGGAAAAACAATAAGGAAATAAATAGGGGCTATGGGGTATAAAAGAGGCTCACCAGGCCAGGAGACTTTCATACTCAAGTAACTCACTCACCTGGAAACCAACCCAGAAGCTCAACCTACCAACACCATGGTCAGTTCCTGTTGTGGCTCCACCTGTTGTGGTCCAAGTTGTGGCTCTGGCTGCTGCACCCCATGCTGCTGCCGCCCCAGCTGCTGTATTACTAACTGCTGCCGCCCCAGCTGCTGTGGGTCCTGCTGCTGCCAGCCCTGCTGCCGCCCCAGCTGCTGTATTTCTAGCTGCTGCCAACCCTGTTGCTGCCGCCCTATCTGCTGCACATCTAGCTGCTGCCAGCCCTGCTGCCGCCCCAGCTGCTGTATTACTAGCTGCTGCCAGCCCTGCTGCTGCCGCCCCAGCTGCTGCGGGTCTAGCTGTTGCCAACCCTGCTGCCGCCCCACCTGCTGCTACATCACCTGCTGCAGAACCAACTGCTGCAGACCAGCCTACTGTGGATCTTCTTGCTGCTGAGCTCTCACACCTCTGTGCAATTGCCCACCATTCCCACCTAATGTCAGCCACCACCTTCTTTCTTCCTTCTTGCTTCAGAGAAAGGAGAGCTTTTGTGGCAGTCCTTTAGGAAGCATCCAGCACCTTGATATCAGCAATGATTACCTTTCTGTTTGTCCCCTTCTTCTGCATGGACTCCAAAGTTTTATCTCATTGAACTCCATCCACTAAAACTCTTACAGATTCTCCTCAACCCTCAGTATCTTCCTTCCTCAACTATGGT
>NW_025393351.1:0-8444 GCF_016433145.1 Gracilinanus agilis
CATATGCATTCAACTGAAGGTAGACAGAAAGCTTTCTCTTCCTGTGGCTCTGATCTGATAGCAGAAGAAATAGAATACTTAAATAATCCCAGATCAGAAAAATAAATTGAACAAGCCATCAAAGAACTCCCTAAGAAAAATTGCCAAGGACTGATGTATTCACAAGTGAATTCTATCAGACATCCAAAGAACAACTAATCCCAATACTATACAAATTATTTGATATAATGAGCAAAGAAGGAGTCCTACCAAATTCCTTTTATGAAACAAATATGGTACTGATTCCAAAGCCAGGTAGATCAAAAACAGAGAAAGAAAACTATAGACCAATTTCCCTAATGAACATAGATGCAAAAAATCTTAAATAGAATACTAGCAAAAAGACTCCAGCAAGTGATCAAGAGGATTATCCATCATGATCAAGTGGGATTTATACCAGGAATGCAAGGATGGTTCAACATTAGGAAAACCATCTACATAATTGATCATATCAACAAGCTAACAAAAAATCACATCGTTATCTCAATAGATGTAGAAAAAGCCTTTGATAAAATACAACACGCATTCCTATTGAAAACTCTAGAAAGTATAGGAATAGAAGGACCTTTCCTAAAAATAATAAACAGTATATATCTAAACCCATCAACAAGCATAATATGCAATGGGGATAAATTAGAAGCCTTCCCAATAAGATCAGCCATGAAACAAGGATGCCCATTATCACCTCTATTATTTAACATTGTACTAGAAACTCTGGAGATAGGTAGCATTCTTTGTCATTAGTCCTTCAGAATTGTCCTGGATCACACAAACAGGAACATCAGTGTAGTAATCAGGAAATTGTTTATCCAAACTTTGACAGTGAGTTGTTTCATTTTCAGCCCAACTGCTCCATCCTAACATTACTGTAAGATTAATTATAATAGATATCAAAGAAATATGTTTAGAATTCGAATTAAAAGGATTTGAAAAGGGATTGTATGCAAGAGATAGAATCATTTAGTTAAAATAATCAATGACTTTAATTATTAACTTCTCCCTGTGGTTCTTTCCTTTGTAAGCCTCTGATTCAGTATCATTAGTCTGTAAACAGCCCTGGAAATTTTCTGCAGCAAAAAAAATTTGTCACATGTCTATTCATACTTATCTACACATTATTGATATTCATATGGATATATATGTGTATTGTTTAAAAAAAGAATTTATTATATAGTATTTAATAAATAAATAAAATGAGAAAGGGAAAAAAATTATTATAGCCAAGTTAGCAGAGCATAGAGAGCCAGAGCCCCATACCTTCACCACTTTGCCAAATAAAAACACAAACTCCATAAAAAAGAGCCCTGCAGCATGGGTCTCAGCCAAATTTATCTCCGAAGCCTCTGTATGACAAATGAGGACATAACTTAAAAGGATGCTGGGAAAGTAGTTAAGGTGAGGCAAATTTTCTGCCTTTGTATTCCCCCCCTATGATCCTTGAGGAAACCAGTCTCCCCAATGGATCATTTTAAACATACAATATTTATACAGGGAAAATACAACAACTTGGAAATAAGGAAACAAAAGGGAATCAAGAATAAAACCAATTAGAGGGTAGTACCCTTTGTGCATATAAACAAATATATTCAAGAAAGTACATATAAACAAATGTATTCAAACTCCAAAGTTCAATTCTGCACATTCGGTTTGCTCAGGAACTCCTGGAGCAGCATGAAATCTCTGCGGGCGTCTCCATGACATCTTCTGTAAGGAGTTCAGTCTCTGGATTCTGAGAGACAGTAAATTTCTTACCTTTAAATTTTTTTTTCCCTCAAATGGATTTTAAAACTTTTTGTTACAAAATAAAAATACATTCCCCCTTGAGGAGGGTAACACATTCCTCTCCTGAGGAATATACATGCATACATATAGGAATCACATAGGGATACATGATCAATTCATGAGGCATATGAATCAATAATCAAAAACATCAAAGCATTCAAAGAAATTCAAAAAAATAAAAATAATCTCTGAATGAAATATAGAATATCAAAAATCATGAAAAAAATTCTAGGAAAAAAAGAAAAAAAATCAGAAATCACAACAGGTTCTTATAGCAATCCATATCCCATAAGCCTACAATGACAATTTGTCACTAACCAATTTAGCAGTCTGGACTACAGTAAGTTGGCACATTATGAAAGAAAATAGAAAAGAAAATCTAGATCTTGAACAAATTGCTTTCTGGGATAATGGAGTCAGAATAATCTCTGTTATGTTTTTGATAGATAGTGTGGTATAAGGAAGTCCTGCATTTAACCCACATTAAAAAACCACAACCTCAAGTCTCACACATGATCATAACTTTGCACTCTTTGCACAGAATCTCATCAATCCCCTAGGATAGTCTGGTCTCTTTTGCCTTTTGTGCTCATGTGGCACATTTCAGGTTAACTTCTGTGCTCCTTTGTGGTGCCTTTTTACTTGAATTTGACATAGTAATGGAGCATGTCTCATAATATTTAAATGGCTAGTGGCAGGTTACCATAGTCCAACGCTTTTGGGGTACTCATTTATATGCTAGGCAAATGGATATCTTATCTTATACTATTGCAAAAATCAAAACAGTTAAAAAATCTTTTCAATATTGGTGACATATGCTTCAACAACAAATGAGAGAAGAAAAAAACAAACACTATATCACATATGCAAGAAGAAAAACAATTATGAAAAAGGAAAAAATTCTATATATTTCACAATCATAGATGTAAAATATAGAAGTTACTTGCCAAAAAATAAGATTCATTTCCTCTTTAACTTGCCATGATCAGTATTGTGAGTTCAAATGAGGTAGATAAAGCAATGGAGGTATAGCAGCAATAATAATACATTCTAGAAAATGTAAAAAATTCACAGAAGGTGCAAAATGTTACAAAAATGCACATCAGGTCAAAGTAGGTCACTAATATAGATTTTCTTAAACCATTAACTCCTGTGTATTGGCTCCTAGGTGGAAGAGTGGTAACGGTGGGCAATGGTGGTCAAGTTACTTGCCCAGGGACACACAGCTGGGAAGTGTCTGAGGCCGGATTTGAACCTAGGACCTCCTGTCTCTAGGCCTGACTCTAAATCCACTGAGCTACCCAGCTTCCCCCAGATTTATTTTTTATGTAATATATGTGTTGTCCTATAAGGGTAGTTTGTTGAAGGAGAATCAAGAAAATACAGTGTAACAAAATAGTACAGATTCAGCAATATTGAAGTCTTATCATGATCAATATAATCAGCACAGGCAATTATTTGTCGTCAACAGAAGGTACTCATTTTACATGACTACAATGAATCCATGAGTTCCTCTCCCCATTTTAATGTCTATTGGTGTAGTGTTAGTAGAAAAGTGTAGAGTAGAATAGATTGAATTTGAGAGACAGGCACAACTTGCTGACATCCTGAGAATTCCATGGGTCTGACATAGTGAAGGAGTGACAGTTTGATCTCCAGGGAAAAAGGGAGACCTGTTTTATCCTGTCTATGAAGCCTGTTTTTTCCAAGAGGATTACTTCTATCAAGACCTGTTTGCTGGTATTGACCAAGCTGTGGTGAAATATTTCAGTGGTGGACAATGAATGTCAATAAGTCTAGCTCGATCTCCAGTAATGGATTAACTGGCAGTTACCCTGAACAGCACTGAGGATAAGTTGAATTCAATATCCATTGAAGACCTGGATATACTTGAGATCTCTGACTACAGCTGGATCTGTTACTCTAGTAATTTGATTAGTGATCAGAGTAGACATCTCCATCCCTCTATTCCCTTAGTTACCTTTAGACCTACAGGCAGTTTCTCCTATTTTCCTCCATTCCCTGTCCTAGTTTTGTTATTTAACCCTTTTACATAAAGCTTCCTTGTTCTTCTCCTTTCCCAGATACCTTTTTTTTTGACAATTTGAACCCATTGTGAGTTATAAATTATGTACTCTGGTTTTATTCATCTATCTGTTATCCAGCTATTCCTCAGCTTAGTGTGTTTTACCTGAATGTATTTCTTTTAATCAGTTGTCTCTCCACTGTACCCCACTCTAGCCTAGGGAATAATTTAACCCCTTAGCACTACATGTCCCCCCACTAATTTTTAACAGTAGTCAATAGGACTTGGAACAGTCCATTATGAGCAGGTTCAGTTGAACACGTAAGTTTGAAATTCTATATGTACATGCTATCACCTGGGCTTAAATCATGAAGCAAGAAGTCTATGGGGACTGCCTGAATAGCAGTTCCAGAATCATGGAGTTATGTATTTTAATGTTAACACATCTCCAGTTTGTAGTACTGTGGGCACTTCCTGTAAGGGGAAAAAGCTTTCAAAGAAATTGGTCAATGGAGTGGTTTCATAGGAGGTGTCTATGTGGATACTGAGGTAGTATAGATAGAAACCTGTATGGAAGGAGGATGAGGATTTCTTAGGGCTGGGGTTGGTAATGGGGTGGGAGAAGGGACAGGGCAGGATGGGGCATCAGGAGAAGGAGCAGGGGAGGAAGGATTAGCTAGAAGTTGCACAATATGAGAGAGGAGGTTTTCCATCAGAGACATAGGATAGGGGTCTTCTGTGTCTATTTCAGTATCTATTTCTCTCAGTAGTCAGGAACAGGTTTGGAAAAATGATATATATTTTGGATGGAATCATCTTTTGTCATTGCACCATTTAAGGAATGCTTAAAATAGTCCAATTGAATTTTAATATCAGCTTGCATTTTAGCTTGCATTTTCTGTATGATAGCCTTTTGTGTTTAACATTTAGGAATTGGTAATGAAAATACCTGAGCAATATAAGGGAGAAGGAGGCATTCTGAAAACTTAAGGGTTCCCAATTGAAGGAAAACCAAAAAAGGTTTCTTGTAGAGAAGCATTCATGCTGTGTGGTGTTATATTTACAAAGGTCATATTAAAGGAAAAATAAATGAAATTAATTTTCAATGTAATTTTATCTATTTACTGTATGTTTATATTTATTTTTAATTTATTATAATAATAATCATTATTATTATTATTATTATTATTGGTGGGGGAAGGAATCACTGATCTTATTNATTATTATTGGTGGGGGAAGGAATCGCTGATCTTATTTTATAATATTTTATATGACGTAACATGATTTTATTGCTGCCCCCTGTGGTAGAAAAGCAGCTACTGCAGTTCAGTAAAAGAAAAAATTAAGTGCTCAATAATGGCCTCTAGTGGTAAAGAGATGATAGGGGAGTGGCACAATCCAGGTGGGAGTATGGAGAAGTGGGCTACAAAGACAGGGTTGAGGAAGTTTTTAAGGCAAGAATTCTGAGATGGTTTTATGGGCAAGGACACCTCTTAGCTGGAGTGGGAAGAGGTTTAAACTAATAGAAAGTTTAGGAAGCAAGCTGGGGTGGGTGAAAAAGGACTTAATTAGGAGGGAGGACCAGTGCCCCTTGAAGAGGTTATTGTTAACAAGCTGCAAAAGTAAATATCACATATTATGTTTTTTTCACTACTTCTTTCCCAAAGTCAAATATGGTTAGTACCATTCAAAAGAAACTAGTTGCACAGACCCTTTGCTGCATCATCCACAAGGAAATCAACTCATCTATGGGCCACTAGTTTATATATAAAAAAATGAAAAGCATGATCATGACTTTCATGAATTCCCATTCAATAAGATAAAAAAAAATTCCCATCAATTTAAAGAGGGGTTCCTTTTTGCAAATATCATAAACTTAGTAATATCTCTTCCATGCAATCATGGGGAGAGAAATAAACAAGGCTAATTGAACCCCAAAGGATTCAATCCCAAAGTGACAAAGGCCTCATAAATATCATTCAGTTGCCATCATGTTTCTATATTCCTGGTGAGATCTTTCACAGGTAGGGTTGGAAATTCTGTGGGCTCTGGAATTCAGAGTAAATCATATTCTGCTCATATTTCTGTTATATTGATTTAGTTTGTTCAGGCATAGGAATAGGAAGTGATGAGGACAATTTTGGTGATATGGATTGCAATTGTTAGGAAAAATATAATTTGGAGTGGAAAGATTTTGATTGCTATCCCCATTTGTCCCAAACTAGCCATGTTGTTCTGGACAAGATATTTAATTCAAGAAATTTCACTAATAAAAGAGTGATTCTAATATTTTCCACTAGTAACCTCATAGAATAGTTATGAAGAAATTAGTATAATAGCACTTAGGGTGCTGTACAAATGTAAATTAATATTTTCATGAGGTGGGCAAATAGGATTTCATTTTGCAATCTAGCATAAATAAAGGAAGGTCAAAAAGAATATGATGTTCTTTCTAGGAAGCCATTTCTAGTACTTCTGTCAGTAACAAGACACAGGATCTTTGGTAAGACATTTCATCTATTGAATTTTGTTGTTTTTATATATATATGTATATATATATAAAATGGCAGATAAAAAAGTTTGAAGTGAATGAAATATGAGATCCAAAAAATTCAATTCAACAAGCATTTAGGGGGAAGCTAGGTGGCTCAGTGGATAGAGTCAGGCCTAGAGATGATAAGTCCTGGGTTCAAATCTGGCCTCAGATACTTCCTAGTTGTGTGACCCTGGGCAAATCACTTAACCTCAGCTGCCTAGCCCTTACCACTTGAAACCACTTCACTCTGATTCTAAGACAGAAGGTAAACTTTTTTTAAAAGAATTTATGGAGTTAGTGACATGTACCAGGCTCTATGTTAAGAGAAAAATTGAACAGTCGCAGTCATCAAGGAGCATATATTCTATGAGAGGAAAATTACATATATACAGATAAGTGTAAACAAAACATAGCCTAAGAGAAAATAAGACAGTTTTGAAGTTAGAGAGAGAGCACTGGGAACTGAGGAGATCAGGAAAGACTCCCTGCAGGAAAGGACAACAGATCTGTATTGTAAAGGCAAATAGGAGGAAGAAGAGAATCCCACACAGGGAGAGGATCCTATACTAATTCACAGCTATATTGTTCTTCAGTTCTTTCAAGTGATTCTCATATAGAAAGATTTTTATGCCATTCAGTATTTTGAATTCTGTCTTTTGGATGATTTCCAGGTCCTCAGCATCCTAATAAAAATGTGACACTTAGAACCAAATGCAATCCTGAAATATTCCCAGGAGAGAGTACAGTGGGAATATCACCTCTCTAGGCTTGTACACCATACATCTATTCATGCAGTGTAAAAATAATTTCAACTTAGTAGTTGCTATGAGCTCATGCTGAGTCATTATGAATTTCAAGATGATTACAAATTTGAATTCTAGAATAATCAAGAGCTTCAAAATATCTAGAGAATTCTTGCTATCCCATTTCCTTATGGGCCATGGGTAGTTGAATACAGGGGAGAGGCATGGATAATGCCATACCTAATGAGATAATATGAGATAAGATCATGTTTTGTTTTGTTTTGTTTTCCTTTATATCTTCTTAGGCATTAATTGAACAAAATGCCCAGGACAAATCAGACCATGGTGACAGAGTTCATTCTCCTGGGACTGACTGACCGTCCAGAGTTGCAGCCTGTCCTCTTTGTAATATTTTTAGTCATCTACCTCATCACTGTAGTGGGGAATGTGGGAATGATTGCATTGATCAGGATTGACTCCAAACTTCATACTCCCATGTACTTTTTCCTCAGTCACTTGTCTTTTGTGGATCTTTGTTATTCCACCAATGTCACACCTCAAATGCTGGTCAATTTTTTATCTGAAAGAAAAACCATTTCCTTTGTTGGATGCTTCATTCAGTTCCATTTTTTCATTTCCTTAGTGATCACTGATTATTACATGCTCACTGTTATGGCCTATGATCGTTATGTGGCCATCTGTAATCCACTTCTCTATAGTAGCAAAATGTCTAAGAACATCTGCATCTCTCTGGTCACAGCACCCTATGTTTATGGCTTTGCTAATGGTCTGATACAAACCATCCTGATGCTTCATCTATCCTTCTGTGGCCCTAATGAGATTGACCACTTCTACTGTGCTGACCCACCTCTCATGGTCCTAGCCTGCTCAGAAAAAATAAACTGTCATGTTTGTAGTTGCTGGTTCCAACCTCACCTGTTCTCTCACAATCATTCTCATTACTTACATGTTTATTGTAATATCCATCCTACATATGCATTCAACTGAAGGTAGACAGAAAGCTTTCTCTTCCTGTGGCTCTGATCTGATAGCAGAAGAAATAGAATACTTAAATAATCCCAGATCAGAAAAATAAATTGAACAAGCCATCAAAGAACTCCCTAAGAAAAATTGCCAAGGACTGATGTATTCACAAGTGAATTCTATCAGACATCCAAAGAACAACTAATCCCAATACTATACAAATTATTTGATATAATGAGCAAAGAAGGAGTCCTACCAAATTCCTTTTATGAAACAAATATGGTACTGATTCCAAAGCCAGGTAGATCAAAAACAGAGAAAGAAAACTATAGAC
>NW_025393352.1:0-4470 GCF_016433145.1 Gracilinanus agilis
CTCCACATTTATCTGTGCTAGACTACAGTTTAAAAATGCAATGCATGGGACATATAAATACAAGCCTTTTACAGCTGTTACAATCTCCTCCCAGAGGAGGTAGGGCTTCTCATGGGGTTTGGTGACCCCTGGATGGTTTTATATTTGTAACTCTTCAGCTTACTCTAACCTTCCATCAGGATGGTATGGTACTTGTGGTTTAGATATTGGCCAGATATCCATGGCCAGAAATCTAGGTTCTTGGTGGCATTCTAGACCCAGTAGGTCTTCATCAGCCGTATAGAGGATTTTCTGAGCTCTCCTGGCAAATTTTGGAATGATGGTAGTAATAGATTCAGTTCGAAAGATCTCAGTTGAGATTGAAAGATTGGTTCAAGACACAGCTCAAACCATCTTCCAAACCAATAAGATTTTCTCTTACATATAGGAAGGGAATGATTCCTTAGCAAAAACAGTTTTACAAAATTGGCTGGCCTTGACATGTTCACAGCCTCATTGGGAGGTGCATGTGCCTTTATTAATCAGTCTTATTGTTCTTATGTAAATAGATCTAGACAACTTATAACAAATATCCATGAGCTTCAAAAGTTTTAAATGACACATGGCAAGTGGCTATAGAGTCATATGAATCCTAATGATAGCTGGTGGAACCTCTCATGTTTGCATGGAATGGATTTGTTCGCAGTTGCCATCAAATGTGTTCTTATGATTTTGAGGAATGGAAAATGACGACCTCCCTGGCCTTAATAAATATTCCAACCCTAATCCACGGAGCTGGGAAGCTGCTACTCTACATTTGTGGCTGCTATTCTATATTTGAAGCTGCCACTATATAAAAGAGCTGCTACTCTATACAATCAGCTGTAAAGAGGCTACTCACGTGGCCCCTGGACTTGTCCATGAGCCTTGAGGCTACCTGATTGGCCTCCAGACTATTCCACTAGTTATTANCACCTGCCTCTCTTCCTCCTTCATGTCCAGGGATCAGACTTTCCTAATAAACCATGGGCAGCAGACTAATCTGAAAGTAGAGGTCCCTATCATTTCAGCTGCTGACAGCAAATGGCTCTGGAGAAAAGATTCTGTAGGGTACCATTTATAAGGATGAATCTAGATTTGATGGAACTGTCTTGAAATAAATTATGATGTAGTAACACTTCAATTCCCCTGTTTTCCTATTAGGATAATTATATTTGACCTTTAATGTGAGTGTGAAACCCTCTACCCACTTTTATGATTGTAATAGTATTAACCTTCATGATTATTCTTATAACACAATCATTAGTTTTGAGTTCATAGTCAAATAATATAGATGCTTTGTAACAATTATAAACATTAGCTCAGATAATTGTAGTTTAGGGTACTATCAAAACTTGTTTACATTCTGACCATACGCCTATAACCCAGGAGATTCCATAAATCCTCCCATACCCCTCTTGGGAGTATAACAAGATGGTCAGACAAAAAGAGGATCAATGGTCTTGTTTGTAGAATAAGTTACACAGGAGGCGAAAAGCTATTCATTTTCACATCAGTTAACTAAAACTGCTGACTTCTACTATTCCACCATAATCATTAGTGAAAACACCAAGATCCTGAGTACTGCAAAGTTACCAGCCAGTGACCTTTTTTATACCTACCAGATTAATCTCTCTTATGTCATTAAGATGCCCATATGAGTGATTTTTCATCCATTCTATTTTTATTATGACTGTATTTTCTGTCACTGTGTCATGAGATTTCTTATACATAAAAATGGTTATCTCCTAAGGCTCAGGGTCTCTCCTCTTCATTTGACCAGGGTCTACCTTTATTGGGAGTTTGGTCTCCTCCCAACAAATCTATTTAGCTTGGAGTTCTGTACTGGTGTGATAAATTTTTGCCACATATGTAGCACAGACCTTAATACTAAAAAGGCTTAAGATTTGATGTATAAGTGATGGGTTTAGAAATTGTAGAACTAAGTATAATTGTATCATTAATGTTACACTGGCCTCTGAATGCAATCAGTCCAGAGTGTAAAGATGATAGATCCATGGTGATTTTCTAAGTAAGATAATTATTTTGATACTGCGTTCAACTGAAAAGAAAGCATTGGAATGTCAATAATTTCATTTTATATTGGAAATCTACAATATCATTTGCTATCTTTTAATTTTTGCTTCATAGGAATTTTTGGGAAACACTTATATAGGAAATGGTGCTAATTACAAATGATTTCTATAGAGCACTCATTATTCCCTTACTAAATTAACTCTTCTTTATTCCTCTTTAGATCTAGATGCCACGAATTGATGAATTTAGGCATTCAAGAATAGGGTTACAATATTTTAAAACCTGAAGTATTTAATTGGACATACTGTTGTAAAGCAAATAACTTCTTATTCTACTTTTAATCTTGGTTGCATTAGTTTTGTTCGTACACACAGTTTTGAAGTTAATATAATAAAAATTACTATTTTACACCTCATAATGTTACCTATTTCTTATTTGGTCATAAATTCTTCCCTTATCAATGAAATGATCTGAAAGGTAAATTATTCTATGCTCCCTTAATTTGTTTATGGGATTACCCTCTAAGTCTAAACCATATGCCCATTAGGACTGAATCTTAGGAGAGCTCATGACATAGTAGAGTGAACAGTTTGATTTTGAGCAAGATGAGAGCTCAGTATGAATCTCTGTGATGAATTATATAAGAGGGAAAATTATGAGACTGGCCCTAAATTAATTTTATCTATTCTAGGGTAGTAGGGGGAAAAGATGTGAAAATAAAGATATACCTTCCTCACTGCTCCATTTGGCTTGCTACTTTGTGGTCACCATTAGGGCACTCTAGCTATGCTCACAGAGAAGTTCCACCAGCAACAAAACTGAAAGAGATGACCCTTGATATCCAGTCTTGCCTCAGTTTATCAAACCTTTTCTCTCCCCAATAACTCACAAATCTCATCTCAGGAGGCAACTGTGGCTTTCTATTTTGCCTGGGCCACCCAGGAGGCAGTCCAGAAGACATCACCCTGCCCTTGTCTCAATTGCTACCTTTTTCCGCCTGCCACTCTATCCTCACTCAATGTTTTCCATCACAAAATCCTCGCCTCTGAGTCAAGTTCAGGTTCATGCCAGGTATCCTGCCCATGAAAGGGGGAGAATAAATTTCCTTCAAACAATGACAAGGAGGGAGCTGCACATGAACATCTTTCCACATAGTTTATATTCTTAAGGTTTCTCCCCAGTGTGGACTCTCTGATGTACAGCAAGACTGGAGTTATTTGTGAATGTCTTTCCACAGTGCTTGCATTCATAAGGTTTCTCCCTAGTGTGGACTCTCTGATGCACAGAAAGTCTGGAGTTATTTGTGAATGCCTTTTCACACTGATTGCATTCATAAGGTTTCTCCCCAGTGTGGACTCTCTGATGAACAGCAAGACTAGAACTACTTGTGAATGCCTTTCCACACTGCTTGCATTCATAAGGTTTCTCCCCAGTGTGGACTCTCTGATGTGCAGCAAGATTGTATCTCTGACTGAATCCCTTTCCACACTGACTGCATTCATAAGGTTTCTCCCCAGTGTGGACTCTCTGATGTACAACAAGGCTGGTGTTACTTGTGAATTTCTTTTCACACTGATTGCATTCATAAGGTTTTTCCCCAGTGTGGACCCTCTGATGAACGGTAAGTTCGAAGCTCTGTCTGAAAGTCTTTCCACAATGCTTGCATTCATAAGGTTTCTCCCCAGTATGGTGTCTCTGATGTGCAGCAAGATTGGATCTCTGACTGAATCTCTTTCCACACTGATTGCATTCATAAGGTTTCTCCCCAGTGTGAATCCTCTGATGTATAGCAAGTCTAGAGTTATTTGTGAATGTCTTTCCACACTGTTTGCATTCATAAGGTTTCTCCCCAGTGTGGACTTTCTGATGTGCAGCAAGACTGGAATTAAGTGTGAATGTCTTACCACACTGTTTGCATTCATAAGGTTTCTCCCCAGTGTGGACTCTCTGATGCGCAGTAAGTCTAGAGTTATTTGTGAATGTCTTTCCACACTCCTTGCATTTATAAGGTTTCTCCCCAGTGTGGACTCTCTGATGTACAAGAAGACTGGAGTTATTTGTGAATGTCTTTCCACACTGATTGCATTCATAAGGTTTCTCCCCAGTGTGGACTCTCTGATGAACAGTAAGTTCGAAGCTCTGTCTGAAAGTCTTTCCACAGTGCTTGCATTCATAAGGTTTCTCCCCAGTGTGGATTCTCTGATGTGCAGCAAGATTGGTTCTCTGACTGAATCTCTTTCCACACTGACTACATTCATAAGGTTTCTCCCCAGTATGGACTCTCTGATGTGCAGCAAGACTGGTGTTACTTGTGAATTTCTTTTCACACTGCCTGCATTCATAAGGTTTCTCCCCAGTGTGGACTCTCTGATGTACAGCAAGACTGGAGTTATTTGTGAATGTCTTTCCACACTG
>NW_025393353.1:0-3053 GCF_016433145.1 Gracilinanus agilis
TATAAATATCATAATTTGTTTTATATATATAAATATACAAAAGAGCTGAAGTGTCCATCATGCTTCTGGCTCTGAAAGTTTCAACAATACATCTTTTTGGTACCCTTAAAATTATTTGTTTATGCTCACATTTCTAAAGTTTTTAATAAATAATCTTAAATAAATTAGACTTACCCTGCCTCCTTATGACATTAAACCCTTTCCACAAAAGCCAGGCATCATTCTACATTTTTCACAAGAAAATTTGAGTCTTTATATTTACTATAATGATTTCATTTTCTGTCCAAAATTATTCAAATCCCATCTGAAAGCTATGTTTCTTTATATAAACATTTAGCCATTTTCAATAAAACAAAATATGTTCTATACATTTTAGGTATCAAAATGTTTATCTAAATTAGTTGTAATATTTCATATCATTTGACAATAAGTATTCTTATTTTACATAAAAGCACTATTTTCATCTCTTTCATCACTAAACTGCTCTAGGAGAAAAGACCTTAAAGAGGTAGTGCACCTTAAATCTATATTATCTAATTTGAGATTAATATCATCATCTTCATCATTTTCCCATTTTATAGATGAAGAAACTAATTTTCACTTTCAATGGTCACACAATTAATAAATGCCACAGGTAGAATTTTAGTCAATTAACCAATTAATCAAAAAGCATTGATTATTTTTTATTATGTGCCAAAAAAGAAGAAGTTGGATAAGATGGCCTTGAAAGATCTATATGAAGTTATGAAGAGGGAAACAAGCACAGGACCAAGGGAACATTATAAAAAGTAACAGAAATATTGTTTGAAGAATGACTGGTATATGTCCCCATGACCTCTAAGGTCCCTTTCATCTCTAACTCTACGGTCCTGAGAGATGTCTAGAGAACAATGAGAAAATATCAGAATATAAATTTGGAAGGTTCCCTGGTGTTCAATTGTTTCAGTCATGATCTCATTGGGTGTTTTCCTGACAAAGATCCTGGAGTGGTTTGCTATCCCTTCTCTTGCTCATTTGACAGATGAGGAAAGTGAAGCAAACAGGGATAAGTGACTTATTCAGGATCACACAGCTAGTGAGTGTCTAAGGCTGAATTTGGCCTCAGAAAGATGAGACTTTCTGACTCTGGGCTCAGCGCTCAATCCTTTGCAACACCTAGCTGCCCTGGAAAGTACCCTAGAATTCACCTAACAGAGTACACCCCATAAAAGGCATTCATTCAGCAATAGCTTATACAAATCTAGTCTTCTCTAGACAATGTGCAGTGATATGGAATATCTTATGCTTTTTGACAATTATAATTGGAACCATTTTCCCCCATTATACTGAGTGTAAATCCATTTCTTCAACTTTTAGCTATGCTTCCTCTTTCTACCCTCTGGGCAGAACAAGTTGAATCCTTCTTCCACAGGACATCTATTTAAAAATCTAATCAAAGATTTCATGTCTCTTCTTTATCATTTCTTTTCCAGTCTAAACATGCCCATGTCTTTCATATGTCCCTGGTACCCAGTCCCTCTGTTCCATGATCACCCTCTTGTGGATACACTGCAGTTTGTCAGTCCTAAAATATGGTTTCCAGTACTGACTACAATATTCATATGATAAAAACAAGATTAGAATGCAGTGGGGCTATTCCATCCTTTGCCTCGGACTTTAGGTCTTTCTTAATGTGACCTATGAGCACATCAGGCTTGGGGATAAGGAGAAAGTTTGCCATGTTACACAGCTAAGGCTTAAGTCATATCAAGCTTACAGTCAACTTAAAGCATTTTATCTTTTAATATGAACTATTGTTCAGCCATGGCTCTCCCATGGTGTATTTTTGCAATTGATCTCAGTGCCCCAAGGTCGAATTCTGCATTTAGAGACTACGGGCAGAAATGAGACCTTTAATTTCACTGATATAGGGGACTTCGGGTAATGAAACTCCTTCAAACAATACAGGTTAGCAACTTGTCTTAGAGAGTTACCTAGAACACAAAGAGATTAAGTGACTTAACCAAGGTCACCCAATCAGCATGTTTCAGAGGTGAGGCTTGGACCCAGGTTTTCTGAGGACAGAGCTCTATCAACAATAATTATTCTAATTATTCTCTTTAGAATTCTCTTTAGAACTTTCTATTCATCCCTAGTAAATTTCATCTTAACAAATTCAGGTCATCACTTGAACCAATTAAAATTTTCTTGATTTGGATTCTATCACTCAGTGATTTAGTTCTGCCTCCTTTTCCAGGCACAAATTAATAAGCTTTAGAATTAGGGTCATAGTTAAAGTCACCTCATATCTAACCCCAACACTTTGTCTAACCCTGCAGTACAGGACCAAGGGCAATCGACTGAGACACTTTGACCTGCATCCAAGTAGACAACAGACCATTAATGACTATTCTTTAAATTCAGCCATTTGATCACTTAGCTACTATTAGTTAAACCACATCTTTCCCCTTTTTTCCCCTGCAAGGGTAGCATGTGAACTTGGTAAAATACTTTGCCGAAATCTAGATATAGCATGCCTAGGGCATTTACTTGATCAAGAATTCTAGGAATCCTTGCAAAAATGAAATGGGATGAGTTTTAAGTGACATATCTCTGGTTATAAATGATTACTGCCTCTCTACATACCCACAAACAACTTCTTTAAGAATTTATTCTATGGAGCAGGTGGGTAGCATAGTAGACAAGGTCATCAATGAAGTCTAACCCACTCATTGATCAATGATGGAAATGAGGACTGATAAGGTAAGCTACTTACCCAAGGTTCAAAGGCACTAAGTGACAGTTAGAATAGACTATAAATTTAGGCTCTAAATCTGGTCTTCCTTCCACTGAATTGCCCTAATCCCCAGTGGATATAGATGATAGACCACTGTCCTTGTTCCCTCTTGACTTGTAGTGGTCTTCCTAAAGCACACAGGATCAAATTTGAAATCCTGTTCGGTTTTTAAAATCTTCACAACTTGATGCCTCCTACCTTTCTGGTCTTCTTAAACCTTAACCAGCTCCACTTTCAGAGAGAGAGAGAGAGAGAGAGAGAGAGAGAGAGAGAGAGA
>NW_025393354.1:0-3918 GCF_016433145.1 Gracilinanus agilis
ACCCTCCCGCGGCATGGCGCGAGCGCGCCACAACTGTCGCTCCTCCCCAAATCCATTCTCGCGCGGAAAGCGGATCCTGGGGCGGGATCACCTAACTCCCGACCACTAAACACCGCCCCCCACGGACCTGTTCCGGGGGTCAGCCAATCCGCGCGAGGTTACTTGCCCTGGTCCGAAATCTAGGTAAGGCGCTCTGCGGAAGTGCCCGCCTCTTGTTCCGCGCCCCTGCTTGCTTGCGGGAGCTCCGCGGGCTGCGGGATCGGATGTGCGTCATTGCGCGCTCACACGTCGCCCGGCGGATGTACGTCGCTGCGCAGTTGACGCCGGGACGTGCTTGCCGCTGCAGCCGCCGCCACCGCCTGGGTGAAGCACTATGGAGGGGGCTTCGGCCAAGCGCTGGTACTTCACCCGGGAACAGCTGGAGAAGAGCCCGTCCCGTCGCGCCGGCATCGACCCGGACAAGGAACTTTATTGCCGGCAGCAAGCGGCCAATCTCCTTCAAGATATGGGGCAGCGTCTCAACGTGTATCCTTAATGCCGCGCCGCGGCCTAGGCCTCGGGCTTGCTTCGTAGGGCCTCGGACTCCTGGTTCGGGCGGGGATGGAGGGACGTGGAAACTGGGAGCGGAACCTAGCGGCCCTTCTTGGGATTTAGGGATCGCCAAATAGACTCAGGAGGCTTGCGTGGGGAGGAATAGGATTTTACAGTGTCTCCGTGTGGGAGGCTAAGCTGAGTCGTTTCCCGCTCCATAGTCAGCAGCCATCTACTCCTTGGCATAGTGTGGGCAGCTCCGGACCCAGGTTTCTTTCCGGCCCTGTCGCTTAGCCTCTTCCTGACTTTGGACGATTTTTAAAAACTTTGTTCGGCCTTCCAACACTCAGCCTTGGAGAACTGGCCCCTTTCTACCCCCACAGGGCCGGGAGAAATGGGTTTCCAACACTTGATCTCCCTTTTGTTGAAGACCTGGCGAAAGGGAAGGCCGGGAAACTGCAACCACGGACGGGTTGTGAAACAGTATTGTTCGGTAGGAATTGCTTATAGTGGTTGGCCAGAATTTATGCTCCAAGTGGTAAAAACACCGGGATGGCCCAAATTAACCGTCTCTAATTTTGGCATTGTGCGTTCCTGATCCTAATTCGAACTCAAGACAGTTCTTGATGAAAATTTTAGAAAATATTTGTTGGCTTGAAAATGCTTTATTTATTCCCTGCTAGTGTTATAGCTTCGTTGAGTTGAATTTACTTATGAGGATCTTGAGTCCATACTCAACATTTAAGCAATGTTCCCTAACCTAAATTCTTTTTCAGTCTATTTGCCCAGACTGATGATACTTATGTTTGGATTGGATGGTCCAGGGGAAGGGGTATGTGAAACTTGAAATAGATTTCTGGGTCAGGGTCTGTGAATTTGAATGGGAAAAAAATTAGATATTTATTTTCCACTAATAGTGGAGGCAGCTGGCTCAGTGGATTGGGAGGGGAGGTCCTAGGTTCAAATCTGCCTCAGACACTTCCTAGCTGTGTGACCTGGGCAAGTCATTTGACCCCCATTGCCTAACTCTTATCACTCTTCTGCCTTAGAACCAGTACACAGTATTGATTCTAAGATGGAAGGTAAGGGTTTAAAAAAAAAAATAGTGGGTGAGTGCTTATTCCTGGAGTCAAGGAGGCCTGATTTCAAATCTAGCTTCAGATAATAGCTGAGTGATCATTGCCTCGATTTCCTCAACTTCAAAATGGGAATAGTAGCACCTATATCCCAGGGCTGTTGTGGTGACAAAATGAGATAATATTTATTTGTAAAGCTCTTTGCAAACCTTAAAGCACTATAAAAACTGTTAACTATTATCATTCATTGAAATTTAGCATTTCTTTCAATTTCTTCAAAGCATTCTGAAAAAAAAAAGAGTCGGTCAGTCTGCTAAAGGGATCCCTCACAGATCCACAAAAAAGTTAAGAATGTTTGATGGAGGGTTTGGAAGGCCCTACTATGTTGATATTAATGGTGTGAAGTGGTATATGTGTTAAGAGCCATTCATTCATCAAAATGTTTTTGGAATTCCCATTGGGCAGATTAGTACCTACAAAGTATTGTGACAACTGCTTTGGGAAAGAGAGTAGGGATACAAAGAACAAAGAATCTGCTTTCAAGGAATTTGCTATCAAGTGGGAGTATTTGTGCTTCACATATAAGGTTGAACTACATAACTGTACAGTCTTTGTTCCAAGATGTAGTTTTAGTGGGGAAGATTAAAATGGCTGTTTGGCTAGATCTAGAAATGTTTTAGTTATCTAGATTAACAATTGATAATCTTTGGAGACATTTTTTTGCTCAAAATATCCTTATCAAGTGCAAAAACATAAGATCCCAAGAAATTTACTGTTTAGGATATCAGGCATTTCAACATGAAAAATTTTCTACTGGTATAGGATAATACATTATAATTGCAAATGAATGGAACACACAGTAAAGGCTATAGAAAACTAGAGGAGAGACTGGTAGCACTATGAGTCTGTGTTTTCATTACAAAAGAGTGGATTCTAAGCTGTTTAAAGCACGGTGATAATATATATTATTCATATTCAGTAATAAAGTTGCTAGTAGCAATTATTATTTGTGTATTTGACAGAGAAAACATAAGATCAGTAGTTAAGTTTTTGAGCGTTTGGCTACATTCTACAGTTGTGGAAATAAGCTACTGAATGTGATTTTCTCAGACTTGCAGTTGCTTGGAAGAGCTTTCCTCTTATTTGCCTTTTTTTCTCAAATACTTTGGCTTTCTAGCAATCTGTTGGTATTCCACATTATTAGAAGTTGCATTTTTCTTCATTCTTGGAGTAGTTTTTCTTTGTGGTTGAATTTTCCCTCATCGTCATAAAGTTTTCAATACAAATGTCTCATTTTATCATCACAGAAAACTGAAGCTAGTTGCTCATTTTATAGATAAGGAAATGAGGCATGGAGGTTAAGTGACTGTACAGAGGATCACAGGCTTGGTTTAGTGGTTAAGTGTCTAAGGGTGGATGTGAACTCAGGGCTATTTTGAGATGGTGTATTCACTGTACCCCTAATCTGGGCTAGTCTGTTTTTTTAACTAGTACTTTCTGTCTTAACCATTCTAAGACAGAAGAGCAGCAGGGGCTTAAGTAATTGGGATTAAGTGACTTGCCTAGGGGTAACCCAGTGTGCCAGTCTTTCAAGCCCATAGTTTTAGTCAGAATTGGGGAAAACCACATCAGTCACCAAATCTTGTGCCCTATTGTTGTTGGATTGAAAACATCAAATTAATACATAAAAATATTGATACTTTTTAGATTACAAAAACAGATAAAGAAGATTTTCTTTGTGTTTGGTCTCTTCCCCACTTGAAAGTGATTCCGTTCAAAATTTTTGTGGGATCTGTACTTCTGAGGTATTTTTTTCTTGATAGAGTTGTTATAGAAAAGTAGTGGGAAACATCTGACCTGACCACTTCTAGATATCCTCCATAGAAGCAACATATTTCCTTATAGTGGATAATTGAAACTAGGTTAAAATTGTTGTTAAAAAGCAAAGAAAGGTTTAGTACTAGTGGTCTGGGAGATCTCTCACGAATGTTTTTATATCAGTGATTCACAGAATTTAAATCCTAGGGAATCTATCAGTGCAGATCAACAGCTCTTATGTAATTTAAAGAGTTATACGTAATATCTCTTGGAGTTGCTGGGAGCACAGAAAGAGTTAAAGTAACTTGCCTGTTGTCACAGAACGAAGACTGACTGGGAGGCTTGTTCTGTATCCACTCTGCCAGTATGCATATCATGTACTATATACAGTGATCTCTCACCTATTTTGGGAGTTAACGTTCTAGAGGCCTTCAAGCTAGGTGAAAATCCTTGAAGTAGTGGCATTATATTTATTTTTTACATATATATATAT
>NW_025393355.1:0-7960 GCF_016433145.1 Gracilinanus agilis
GCGTGGCCAGACTGCGGAGGGGCTCCAGAGCCAGGCCAGGGACTGGGGTCTACTGTGGGTCTACTGGGGGAATGTGAGAAAAGAGCCACAGGTCTGGGAGTGAAGTAATAAGCCCCGCCCCTCCCGGTCCGCCCTCTCTGGCCCCGCCCCTCCCGGTCCGCCCTCTCTGGCCCCGCCCCCTCCTTTCCTGAAGCGACCCTCAGCTGCGTGTCCCTCTCTGCTAGCTGTCATCCTTTATCTTTCCTCCCTTTGGCCGCTCCTCTTTGAGCTGGTCTGAACAGGTTCCTCAGCGTCCTTCCCTCTCACCCTCTGGGGGACGCCCCGCAGGCTGACTTCCAACCCCGTCATTCAGCCCAACTGCTCTCTCCGAAGTTATCCTCAATGGGAAATCGAATGGGCTTTTCTCACTCTTCATTCTCTTGGACCTTTGGGTAGCTTTTGACCCCATCAGGCGCTTCTCCTCGATGGTTCTCTTCTGTCTCCAGGTTCTCCTACAGTTGGGAGCCCAACTTGCTCAGCGTTATTCCTTGTGGAAGAGTTCCCTTTGGTATCCATTAGGGATGGCTTTGATTTGGCCATCGCGGTTGCTTATGCTCTATATACTCTGAATGGCAGTGTTGCCTAGTGGGTAGAGAAGCAGCCCTGGAGTCAGGGAGAGCCAGGTTCAAATCTTGCCTCCATGAGAGCTGAATCTGTGTGACCTCTCAGGGGCCCAGCCAGCCCTGAAGGAGCATCAACTCCAGAAGAGTCCTTCATCTGCATTGGTTCAGGGATCCTCGCCCCAGATTTTCCATCTCAATGAAATCAACTGCACCTTCTCCCCACCTCCCCCATCACATACTAAGAACTTTCCATGAAGAATGATTTTTGGCCGGGAAATAATAGAACCCAAACGACTGAGTAGAGGACCTAAATGCCCTTCACCAACTCAAGTCCTCAGGGACTGAAGGAACTGGATGGGATTGAAGAGCTCATTCTAGGATCTCTGAAGCTCCCTGAGGAAGGGAAAGGAATGCTGGGACACCCAAGGGCAAAGGACCTGCTTTATTCCTTAGAGGGTGGCCTGTAACAGAGTCTGCGAGCTAGAGTCCAGCCAGTCTGACTAGGATTCCTAGGAACATTCGAGAATATAGTATTAAAGGGACAAACATCAAGAAAAGCCAGACCAACGGTACTGAAATCCCCTCAGCCTTTTTGGACAGAACTACTAGACTGATAGATGGGGGCAAGGAGGGGATTAAGTCATTTGGTAAAATCTGGATGAAGTCTCTGATGCTTCTCTTGTGGGAAAGATGGAGAGGCATGAGCTAGAAGATGGGACAAATGGGTTGGCTGACTGGATCCAAAGAGTCTTCATTTGTGTTTCCACTTAGAATGGGTGTTTTTAACATTGACCCTTATGGGGTCCTCGCTTAGCTTTCAAGGGAGATGGGAACTCACATGGGAGAAACCAACATCTTTGGTTTTGCCAACCTCTAGCTGAGATTTAGGGTTTCCTTGAATTCTTTAAAAATAAGCTCATGAGAAGGGATCCCTGGACTTCAGTAGACTGCCCAGGGGGACCACAAGAATGCCTAACTCTGAAGGGACTTTCTAGTGGAGTCCCTTAGGAGTCTGTGCTTGACTCTGGGCCAGTTCACATTTTTATCACTTCATGAATACAACTCAGACTCACATTCCTTATCTGACCTAACCCAATTGATCCTTTTACTTCCACTTTCTTGATTCTCAAATCCATTCTAAATAACCCTAATGCACATTTGTGATGGGGTGAAAAGCAGTTAAAGAATCTCTTTTCCTCCATCTTCTTCACCTCGTCTAAAGCCAAGAACCTTAAGAAGTGGTCAGAGGATTTTAAAGGATTCAGTTCAAAACATTTTAATGAAAATAATGATTATAATATATATGCTATAAAATATATGATAATGTAACACAATATATTAAATAATTTTTTATGACCTGGATTCCTAAGCTAAACAGAAGAATTTGTATTTGATTCTGAAGGAAATAGGAAGCCCCTGGAATAGGAGGAGTGACCTAGTCAGAGAAGTGCAAAGCCCCAGATCACTGTAAGAAAAACCGGAGATGGCATGCCACCCTGACATGAATGCCAAAGTCCAGCCTTTGACTTGTGGGGCTGTGTGAACCTGAGCAGGTCTCTTTACTCTCTAAGATGAGAAATTGCAGAAAAGGCACCAGCCTGCATTACTGGGAGAGTCCCCGATCCCATTGAAATCGCACGCCCAAGCCTTATTCCTCTCCTAAGGAGACAGAGACCAGCAAAGTGATCTGAGTGTTCAGAGAGGGGCAAGGTCATTGCTGACTGGGGGAACCGTCGAGGCTCTATGGAGGAGGTGACATTCAAGGTGGGCCTTTGAGGATAGGCAAGATGTCAGATCTTGGTGCTGAGGAGAGCATTCCTGGCATGGGGGAGAGTCTAAAGAAGGGGCCAGAGAATCAAGCTTATTGTTCTTTGTGGAAGAGTGAGCAGACTGGTATGATTGTTGTTGGTATGAAACAGGGTTGGAAAGGTAGGTTGGCAGGAGGTCTAGATAGACCTTCAACTGAAAGGAATCTGGTGAGGAGAATCTTCAAAGGCTCCACAGGAATGACCTGAGCCAACCTGGAAAATAATCCTCTTAGCTCTGCAAAGATTTTAATGAGGAAGAAAAGAAACAGAAAAAGAAGTCCCCAACCCAATGAGAGCTTCAACTGGTTCTTCCTAGGCTTTCTATCAAAATGACAAGGGGGTACTCCAAAGAGCAATGGTCCTTTCAATGTCAGGCTTGTTAATCATGACAAAAAAGAAGCTGAAAGTAAAGTGACTTGAGCCTTTTCCTGTCAAGCTCACTGACAAATAAACTAATCGGTGGAAAGATTAGGGGAACATATTAGTCACCCCTGGACAGGACATGGAGTCAAGTAAAAAGTCATTCCTTAAATGAATGCTGCCAATACATATAATCTGAGTGATTGGTTCAAAGTCCTAGGTCGCCACTCCATTTCAACAAGGGAACTACTTCTTGTGATTATAAAATATGCCTGAAGGAGCATAAGCAATGCGTGGTTTATATATATCATCTTCTCTGTGACAGGGAAGAGAGAAAAAAGAGGCTGCTTGAGATGATGAGACAGCCTGTCTCTCTTGGAAGTTTCCTAGAAACTAGGAGTGGATGCAATCTAATGCAAGAACCCCAGCCTTCAGCACCAGGCCCTATCTGATGGTCTGATTCTGGGGTAACTGTGTGTTGGGCAGCCATTGTACTAAATGCTAAGAATACAAATTAGAAAAAGAAATAGAGTTCCTGTCCTCAAAGAGCTCACAATTGAATGGAAGAAAACAATATAGAAAAGGAAGCTGAAAAGGGTCAAGGGAGGGCAGGGGCACTATGGGGAAACCATCCTGAGAACATGACATTCATTAAGTCAAAACCAAACAGAGCTACTCAGGGAAAATAGAGAATTGCTAGGAAAGTTCTGAGTTTCCTCTAAAGGAAGACCTGGTTGGAGAGGGTGGAGCGGTATTTATCATTCTGTTCTCCTGCCTTCTAATGAGCTGCAAGGAGTTGAGGGAGTTGTGAAGATGATGAGTATCAAAAGCTGAGTCAATCTGCATGGTCATGAGAGTTCAGGTAATCAGGTGATTCTAGGTGAGGCAAGATGTTTCCCGAGTAGAAAGCATGCAGGGCTTTTGATGGAAAATGCAGAGTTCCATTACCTGCCATTCCATGAACTGTCAGATATGTCAACTACAGTGAATCCTTGGATTTCATTTATAATCCATCTGAAAAAAATCAGTGCAGGTTGAAATCAACAAAAACCAAGGCAATTATTTCCACATGAATCGATGTAGGTCCAATTAATTTGTTCTAGACACGCCAAAATACATACTCAAAACACATTTTATAGAGAATGTAGTGTTTAATACTAAAAAAATAAGAAATGAATATAAAAGATCAATGTAAAGAATATGTGCAATTTACCTTTCTGAAGATTCTTGTTGGCATATGGAAGACAGCAAGGAGGGGAGAGAGAGGTGATTGTTTGGAAGGGAATTCCCCCTCCATAAGGACCTTAGGTATCAAGGCATTATCTGGAAAGACTTTGAATGGAAGCTGAAATGTAGAGGAGTTGCTACCAAGCTTATGTCCCTCTTCTCAGGAGAGATACTATGGAGGAATTTCTATTTGACTGAGATGTGTAATGGGGAGATTAAGTAGTAGCACCCCAGCTGTGTATAAAAACCACACATAGCCTGGGTGCTACTGCTTAATGTCCCCATTACAGATGAGATATGTCACTCCCAATGAGAGACTTCATTCATTTTGTATATTCAGGGATAGATTCTCTTATGTATGAATCATCTGATTTTTGTTTTGCCATCTGTATGGATAAGTGGATTTATTTGCTTTTTGAAATGTAAGACTAAAAATTAATATCCAAATACACCAGGTATTATTTTATAAGATTTAATAATAATAACTTGATGCAAAGAAAAGAATAGCCTGAGTAAAGAGAAAATTAAATCTTAAAACAAACAATTAGCAAATGCAATAAGCATGACAGGATACAGGCATTGAATTGAAAAGTCCTTTTTTCCAACTCCAATACACTTCTTCACTATTTGGGGGATGGGAGGGGGACCAAACTGAAAATAGTTAATAACCAATAAAACAATGGAATCTGAAAATGTTTAAAATTCACCTCCATATCTCATTAAGATTCCTTCTCCTGAAGGCAACTGGGTAGCTCAGTGGATCGAAAGTCAGGCCTAGAGATGGGAGGTCCTAGGTTCAAATCTGGCCTCAGACACTTCCCAGCTGTGTCACCCTGGGCAAGTCACTTGACCCCCATTTCACACCCTTAACACTCTTCTAGCTAGGAGGCAATACACAGAAGTTAAGGGTTTAAAACAAAAGATTCCTTCCTCTCCCCAGTATAATCATTCATTTAGATGCCTTTTGTCACACATCTGGGATTCCCCATACATGCACTGGGCAGAATCTTCATCCTGCATGTTGAGATTACTCAAGATTTTCAAAACTTTGTCAAAATTTTCCACTTGGGTCTATAATTCAAGCAGCCTAGCTTGTTCCAGTATATTCTTGAGGAGAGAAGTAAATAAAGTGGGAAATATCCAAGGAAAATAAAGACTCCCAGGAAAAAAATTAAACAGAGCCAGTCTAATCTTGTCAGCTCTTCCAACTCAAAGTGTTCTTTCAGAGTTTCAAGCATGGTTTGTAACAGCATTATTCTTGAGATAAGCTCACCGGGTTTTCCTTACAAATAAAATAAAAAGACCTTGATAAAGAAAATGTTTAAGTGTTAGATAAAGGGATTGTAAAAGGTCCAATCCCTTCCTCCCTAGAGGCAAAACTGCTAGGGAGAACAATAGGGTATTTGAATATGAAAGAAAGAGTACTCCATGGGGTTTTGGGTCAGTAGAGAAGAGGAAAAAAATATCAGAGGCTTATTCCTCCCTCCCAAAAAAATTTGGCTTCAAATTCATTGACTTTACCTATCCCCATTGGGACACATGGTTTTAGGGTGTAGAGGTTGGTGCTGGAGACCTCCTTCTTGTGAAAAACCATCAGTGGCAATCCTCTCAGCTAGGAGCACAGGTTTAGCTTAAAAAAATTTGCTTGGAAGCTAGGAGTGGGTGGAGCTGGTCAGTGGCAAAAGTACTGCTCAGGGGCTAAAAGCTGCCCCAGGTGGAAGCTGGGAGTTCAAGTGGCTACCACATGAGACTGAAGTGGGGGCTGGGAGGGAGATGGTTAAGGGGATTGGGGATCTCCCCCTTCTGTGGAAAAAAAAGTGGTGTGGATGGCAGGCTCAGAGCAGCTGGTCTGGTCCTGGTTGGAGGCTGCAGGCTGGGTGGGGCTGGTAGAGTACAGGCCAAGCAGAGAGAAGAGGCAACCCCAGCTCTCAGCTCTCATGGTGGGTGAGCAGAGGCCACCCCACCAGGCAAACTTACTCTCTTTACTGAGAGAGTATCTTAAAAAATATTTGAGAATTCTTGAACTGGTAGCCAGAAATGTAAGATTAAAAATTAATATCCAAATGCTCCAAATATTATTTTTATAAGATCTAGTAATAATAACTTAAAACAAAGGAAAGAATAGCCTGAGTTCCTGTCTGGGAAGAGCAGAGGTTGGGCGGGGCTAGAAAACATGGGAAGAAGAGAGCGTGAGGGCAGGGTTACAAAGAACATCAATAAAACATAAGCATGCAACATGAGGACAAAAGAGGCGAGGGATCTTCGGAGATGTTTTTCAAAGTCACAAAATTTCTATTTACACAAATATATGTATTGCTCACACTGAGCAGGAGAATACATGGGATGCCCAAAATTAGCATCAAGGTTGATCAAGTGGGCATGCTGCTGAAAATGGAGACTAATTTTTTAAGGAAAAAATCAATGAAAACCAAAACCAACAATAACCTATATAAGACAAAAAACAATGTATTACTGTAACTCAATCAGAGATGGAAGCAGACATATTTATGCAACACACAGGATTTTCCTGATCTCATCTGAGAGAGATCATGAGAGGTGACTGAGGTGATGGATGCCCTTGTGTCTGTCCAGTCTAGCATCCCAGGACTAAGAGACCTGGTTTCCATGACTCCCCCAAGCAGACTTGCTCTCAAAGACAGTTTCTTTGGGTTACTCTAGGTCCTAAAGACAATCAGTTTCTCTAAATCATTCAATCCCAGGTAAATAAGAGTCAATCTTACACATCTTCATCACCCACATAGTAGGGCAACTTGAGCATATCAAGCTAATTATTGAGGAATGAATTATGGGTCTTGAGTTCTAAGCTGTTTTTTGGCTATAAAATAGTTTGGAAGAAGGAAAAATATTTTCTCCTCCCAGCCCTCATGTGTGGGAAAAAAAATAAACTGGGTATGGCAGGATCTCAGGGATCTCAAAAGCACTGATCTATTGGTGGTGGGGTAGGAAAAAGAGCCACAGGAAGAAGGAAGAAGTCCCATCCCTTCTGCTCAGTTGACCCTATCCAGGCCTCCTCACTCCATTACTCCTTTGTCTCTAGACACACCCTTCTTGTTTGGGTGTCTCTGGCTATTCTGATGTGCTTCTCCAGCCATGTATACTCCAGAAACCAATGGCAATGAAAGCACTTTCTTAGTCTGCATGGATTCTGGCCCCTGTGGAATCTTGTTCTGTCTCAGCATGGGGTTTGCTCAGAAAACTGGGCCAGGAATGAATGAATCCCTGGGGCTCAAAACTATCAGAGGCCCTTGAGAAAGTATAGTGGTTTTGGGGTCCAGTGAAGTATGCCTGTATCACCTGGCCACTGCTTATCATTCTGCCAGGAAGGTGGGCTGACTATCTACCTTAGCTCTCTGTCCCTACTCCAGACAAGCAGAACTGAGGAAGTCCATGAAAATGGTCTGAGGGGTGTGGAGTCCATCCCCCCTGGTCCTGATCCAAACTTCTCTTGTTATCCCTGGAAAGCCAACTAAAAAAGGGAATCTAAGAGATGGAGTCTGATGTGTTCATCCCTCTGGCTGGGCTTGGATATAGATCATTCCTAAGATTTGCAGAAATAGCCAGAATAAATCATTGCATTCTGGATGTCTAGATTCTTCTGGAATGTCAGAGTCCCTGGCTCCCCACTGTCCACCTTGTCATTTGTGGGAGAGGTCTTCCTGTCCTTCTGGAATGAGAACATGAGAGGGTCTGCCCCTGAACCTATCTAAGCCCATCCCACAGCTAGAGCTGGACTTCTTACTGGTCTGGGGTAAGCAGTAGCCCCCTTCCCATAAAATGCAAGGGCCCTCATAGTGTGTGAAAGTCTTAGGACACAGGAGTAGCTACACTTCCTAGGGAATTAAGAGAATTGGGGGGATTAGGATACTAAGTGGTTAATTGTGGAATTGAGTGAACCACCCTGACTCCATCTTGTGACTCAGTTCTCCATTCCCTTTCTATTCA
>NW_025393356.1:0-4334 GCF_016433145.1 Gracilinanus agilis
GATTATGGTAAGGCACAAATGAGAAAGAGCATGATGAAGATGCTTAAGACTGTGAATTACTTTATTGAAGTTTTCATGTATCCAATCCCAAGACAGAATCATTAGCATTTTTAAAACTAGAAGAGATTTAGTGAGACATTGTTTGAAATTAGACAGTGACTGACTTCTTGCAAGGATATTGTATTGTGTTATTCAGAGAAGATTCCTAGATACATGCAAAGAAAATAGACTGACCCAAATCTGGATGGAATCTCTCACAGATTCACATTTGATATAAGATTAAGTAGAGCTTGGCAAATTACTGCTCTTAATATAGATAATGTAGAAAAAGAATTGTGATTCCTTAAAATGAAAAAGACTCAGGAGATGAAGGCTAAGATCTGGCAGAAGACAGATTCCCAGGTTAATAAAAGGAAATGTTCCTTGCTTGAATTGAATAATAATCCTACAAACAGAATTAGCTATTGAGAGGAAACTTAGAAATCATCCTCAATACTTCATTCTCACCCAAACCAATAACCAATCAGTTGCTAAATCTACCACCCCAACAACTCTTGATTTATTGCTGTCTATCTACTTACCCACGCAGTCATGAATTTAGAGCTTCATTTCCCCTCCTCTGGACTTTTGCTATACCCTCCTAACTGGTCTTCCAGCTTCCTCTTCCTCCTCTCTCCTACTCATCCTACACGTATCACTAAATCGACTTACCAAATGAACAAGTCTGACTGTGCTATTGTTTCGCTCAAGAAACTAGTTACAGCGGTTCCTTAATGTCTCTGGGACCAAAGACAAACCCAACAGACAGTCTGTTTCAAATCCCTTCTAGACTGAATTCACATTGCTTTCTCTCCATCCTCTATTTCTGTCACACTGGCCTTCTTCCTATTCTCTGTATATGATATTACATTTCCTATTTGTGTGTTTCTTGCCAGAGCCTTCCTTAATAGACTGATCCTTCATTCGTAAGATGGCCATCTTCCTAAGAGCCAGTGTGACTTCAGAAAATCTTGGGGAATGATTGACATAGTGTTTGCTGCCCAAAAACTCAAGGAAAAATGCCAGAAGCAGAACAGAAATCTATATACAATATTTGTCTGTCTGACCAAGGCCTTTGATATTGTTAGTTGAGAAGACTTATGGAAGACTATGGCAAAATTTGGTTGTCCTGAGAAGTTCATCAGGCTCGTATGCCATCTCCATGACAGCACACTTGCACAGATTTTGCATAAGGAACAATACTCTTATGATTCCCTGTTACCAGTGGAATGAAGCAGGGTTATGTGCTTCCTCCCCTGCTTTTTATCATAATTCTTTTAGTGATGCCACATTTGATGAGAGCAAAAAAAGGCATTAAGGCCAGCTAATGGATGGATGGAAAATTATTTAGGCAAGAGACAGTTGGTGTATGACTTTCAGTCTGCAGATGATTGTGTATCCCGTGCATCCTCTGAGACTAAGATGCAATAGAACATGGATTAATTCTTTGCTGTTTGTGCTAATTTTGTTTTGATAATTGACATGGAAAAAAACAGGTTCTCCACCTACCAGCACCAAACCATTTGTTATAGCAAATGGAGAAATTCTGAATGCTGTGGATAAGTTTAATTCTCTTGGCAGTATACCTTCCAGGGATGTACACATAGATGAAGAGGCTGTTGCACACATTGCCAGAGGTACTTAAGTGTTTTAGAGGCTCTCAAAGAAAGTGTGGGAGAGGAGAGGTGTGTGTTAGGTTGCCTACTGAACTAAAGATCTACAGAGTCATTGTATATTGTTGTATGTCTGTGAAACCAGAACAATATACCAGACCATGCTTTGAAATTGAATTTCTTCCATTTGAATTTTCTTATGAAGATTCTGAAGGTCATTTGATAGGATAAGGTACCTGACACTGAGGTCCTTTCTTGAGCTGACCTACCAAATATTCAAACTCTGTTTCATAGAGTTCAACTCCAGTAGGCTAGTCACTTTCCCCCCTAATACTAAACATATATTTGTCTAAAAGACTATTTGATGGAGAACTCATGCAAAGCAATTGACCACTCAGAGATCAGAAGGACACTCTAAATCTCTCTGAAAAACTTTGGTATCAATTATAGGGTAAGGTAGACCCTGGCACCAGATTGTCCAGCATGGCATGCCAGCATCAAAGTAGGGTCCTGGGCTTTATAAGCAAAGCAGAATTGCATAAATTCTAAAGAAAAGTGGGATCAACAAATTTAGAAATATCTACAGTCCAAATGTTCATAGGGGCTATTTGTATCTGACCTGTGGTAGAGCCTTCTGATCTATTACTGGTGTATCAGTCACAGTCTGACACTTGTACATTGACCCCGACGTAGTGATGCCATTTTGGTTCTCTTTGAGTACAAAACATGACAACCAACCTCCCTTGTCCCCCATATTTATTTTGTATATTTTGCATCTTCTTGTCTCTTACATTCTCCAACTACACGCCATTAAGAAACCTTTTCGAAGAAAGACATTTTTGTCTCTGTATACCCAGCACCGAGCAGAGTCTTCCAGTAAAGACAGATATATAATTACTGCCTTTTGATTGGAATTGAAGGAACTCATTGTAAAATATGTATTAGAGCCACTTCCAGTAAGATCAGTATCCCTCCCTATATGTCATCAGACAGTTATCAGCCTAAAATGAAAACGTCACATAATAAAACATCTATACATTTAGATTTTTAACACAATGTGAAGCATGCTAGAAGGAGAATGGTTCCTAGAGTAATGATAGAGTAAATGGGAATAGCTGATGGTTAGTCAGAACCCTTTAGGACAAGCAAGATCCGTTTGAGAGAGGTATAGTCAATGTATCTTTAGAATTCTGCAGAAGATGAACTCTCTTTCCTCACAAGTTCATAGACTTTGAGTTAGATGGATTTTAGAGATCTTGGAGTCCAAACCTCTCCTTTTGCAGATGAGGAAACAAAGTCACATAAGCAGTAAGTGCCAGAGCTATAGGAACCTGGGGGTCTCTGACTCCAAATGCCATTTCCTTTTCGATGGACAACATGGTCTCTCAAGGACATGGCTGTCTCTTGTTATTGACAAGGTCTATGCTATTACTATAGATGAAGAATTCTTTAGGCTGAGAGCATTGGACTGAAAGAAATCACCCTTAAAAATCAAGTCATATTCCATTTAATTGAAATATCATGCTCACCAAAGAACTTCAAGATATATAGAGACATTTGCCTCCTTCTGTAAAGTCATAAAATATAAATCCAAGACAGAATTTGGTGGAATTGGTTTTCTCAGAGATTACTCTTTCTTGTGAAAGTTCATTAGATTATGGAAATTCTGGACCTACAAAAAGAGAGGTCAAATGACCCTTAACAGATCCATGAGAGCCATGACTGCTTTTAGTTGTCATTTTTAGGGTCCATGAAAGATAAAAGAATAAGTCTCAGGTATGAATATCTAACCCCTCCTCCCCCCCCCAAAATAGGAAAAACATTTGGCACCATTTCCTCCTGCTCTGCCCGGGGCCACCCATATGCCCAAGCTTAGTTCTTGATAAAGGATACCTTCACTGAGTTTCAAGGCATTTTCCAGGTACTCATCTGAGGTGATGGGGTGTCCATCTAGCTTAAGCTCCAGGGTAAAATCCCGCACAGTCCAAACAAAATCTGGGAAGAAGCCCACAAAGCTTGCAGAGTCTTCTCCAACAAGTTTAGATGAAGATTTGACCTTGATTAGATCAGTCAGCTCTGTCACATATCTAATATCTTAGATAAGGAAAAAGAAACATCTACTCCTGTGATTGATTTCCAGTTCTACTTGTGGGCTCTTCCTTTTCCTCTATTGAGTCACAAATTTTCTACCACCACCCTCCTGTCTGTACTAAAATTTCAATCACAGATATAAAAGGGGAAAGGAAGCACTTTTCAGGGGATTCCCTCATCAGCCCAATGCATTCTTCATTCAACTTGGTGAGATTTTAGGACTTGGGATAGCTTCTGATTAATATAACATTAGAACACAAGGTCTTGTACTGAAATAGCCAGTCAAAAAGCAATTACGAAGTTCTTTCTATCAGGCACTGTCCTACATGCTGGCATACAAATAAAGGCAAAAACATGGTCCCTGATCCAAAGTGGCTCATATTCTATTGGGGTAGATAATATGTGAGCCGTTATATACAGAATGGAAATATATATGTGCAATATAAACATGCAGATCTATTTGTGTTTGTGTATCTTTACTGATATCAATGTGAATATTGATTTAAATACACATTACAAATGTCAGGTGATCCCAGAGATATAGGGAGACTAAAAGTCTTGGAGTAAATAAGGGAAGGTAGAAAGTGGAAG
>NW_025393357.1:0-6227 GCF_016433145.1 Gracilinanus agilis
TGGTTAACCAGTTTTGTTGGTCTTTGCATCAGGTGCTGGGAGCACCAAGAATCCCTCCAGCCGGTTGTTTGTACCTTGTGTGGCAGATGTGTGAGAGGTCCAGGGCCAGGATTGCCCATGATACTGGGTGGAGTGCCCACCTGGAGGAGGAGGAGGAGGAGGAGGAGTGCATCCACTGGCCTCTTAGAGTTCTGTTCGCCTTTACCTCTGAAGTCTTTGATACTGGTGACTAATTCCTCCTATTCTCTCCTCTTGTCTTCAGAGTCACTACATTTGTTCTGTTCTCCAATCTCTAACCATGCCTTTTCCAGGCTGTTCCTTTCCCTCATTGCTAAGGTGGACCTTGGAAGGTTGTGGAAGTGTTAGGATTAAAAACAATAAAGGCTGATATAATAATATAAATTAATATTTTAATTAAAGCCATGCTGATAGGGATAAAATCATTAGCCTACACGCCTGTAAGAATTCACATTGCCTCAGCCATATTTACCTTTTGTATTTTCCCACACCTGCTAGCCAAGAGAGCACAGTTCAAAGTCACTTCCCCGTATTTAAAGCTGTCCCTCACCTTGAATACGTAATCCAAAACAGGAAACCCGTTGGACCATGGGAAATGTAGTTTTAAGGTCCCCACGTGTCCATAGAAAATATATATATACTTTTGAATGGCATCTCCCAAATTCCAATTGACAATCCAGTACAGACCACTGCCTAACGTTCCTGCCAGTGTCCCAGTGCCTGTGATCTCCGCACCTTTTCCTGAGTCACTGGAGCAGACTTGCTGGTGCTGCTAGTCCTGTTCTGAGCCCAGAACCCTGAGCCCCAACAGCAATGACCCCCACCTACTGGACTCATGCCCAGTTCTGGCTTGCTAAATGGCGCTGTTCAGCTTCAGCCTCTGCCGCTAAAGACTTGAGAAGTACATTCCCATTTCTCCCTCTCTCTTGCCTTTCCACGTGTTTCTCTAAAAACTTAATCTAGGCACCCCCCCCCAACCCCCACAAGATCTACAGGTGGGATTTTCTACAAAAATGACCTAAGTTTTTCTCTAGACCGAGCCCACGATTCCACGTGGGCGTGCTAGTATTTACGCTTCAAACAGGAAGTAAAATGACAAACTTTTTTTTGCAGTTATTAAACTCAAACTCAGGGGAAGAGATTCACCCCCATACCTGCTCAGAACTTGGAACTGAGAGCAAAGACTGATTATAAAAAAAACCCTTAATTAAACTCAGCAGAACTCAACCTTTTAAACCTCGGAACTGAATGAGTTTTATTTCTGTTTTTAAAGAGACTGTATCTTACTGTATTTTGCTAATTAGTTTTGTAAATTAATCTTGCTTATTTCGTTGATTTTCCTGTTGCACTGAATCATTTTAAGTTAATAAAGTTTGTGGCTGCTAGATTAATTCTGTTTATGATTTTATTGTAACTCCCAAATAATGAGAAAAATCTATTAGAACTGGTAAGAGGTTTTGACTAGCTTGTTTTCTGGTACTCATTATGCATTTTCTCTTACAGAAAATCTAATTTTTGGGTAACAAAACCCTTCTAGTTCTAAGCTATATATATATATTTGATTTTTAAAACATTTTTTTTAAATCAGAGCAATTGACTTTTTCTCATCTTGTACTGGAAGTACATATATAATCATTATCCTTTTTCTGATTCTCCAGTGATATAAGCTTAATGCAAATACCTGAGCCTATAGGACTGTGATTTAAATGCCCCTCTGATTCCAGAAGGGAACATAAAGCCGTTAATTAGTGCTAAAAAAGCACAAAGTCAGAGACTGACGGACTAAAAAATCTGCATGGATTGCAGTTCTATGCCAATACTTTAGGGCTTGGAAATTGGGGTTTAAGTCTTGGAGTCCCAGTCTTTTCTAAAACTTTAGAGGACATGGGTCCCCTCAACTAAAATTCCTAGGCCAGCACCTAAGATTGGTTATTTATTTGGCTCACTTCCTTGAAAAGATGATGGTAAATCAGATCAGAGAAAGACATTTTCCTTAAGTCCTGGCCCTGAATGGGTTATAGCAAACTGCTTAAATCGCTTTCCTTGGGCCTTGATTCAAAGGCCTGTTTATTTCCCCTACATTTTTTGCACATTTTACATTTCATTCACAAGTTAATTTTTTCTTTTTTTCTTGTATTTTATTCTTTTTATTTTGCCATCCTTAGCTGACCTGAGGTACCCTTTTTAAGAAAAAAAAAGGTGTGTTTAGAATGTTCCTCAGAGGGATGTCTGTTAAGTTTTTTTTTTTTTTTAATTCGATAATGTAAAAATATATGTATATTTAACCCTTTTAGGAGTAATTTCAGGGGGAAATGTATAGTTCTCAGAAGAAAATGTATGTTTTATAATCTATAATGTAAAGTTTAAATTCTTTTGAGAATAATTTCAGGATAAGGACCTTGCCATCTCCCCAGAATCCAGATGACGAACCTATTTGGTGAAGACACCATGAAAGTGCCTGAAAAGCCTTCACTGTACCATGAAGACCAAATTTGAACTTTAGGGTTCAGTTGATTGAACTATGGGGAGTTAAACAGTTGAATGCAATTTGTTCTAATTGTACACTGTTATGCCAATAGGGGACTGCCCCCAAATTGTTTTTTTTTTGTCAATGTGACTAGTTTTATCCACTTGTTCATCTATTTCTTTTATTCCCCAAATTCCTAAAATTTTAGAAGTTGTCTATGTTTACAGGTCCAGCAAAGAAAAAAGACCAACTTTTTTTTTGCCAGACCTCAGGGGGAAATGTTAATTGGAATTTCGGAGATGCCATTTAAAAGTATAATTATATTTTCTATGGACACGTGGGGACCTTAAAACTACATTTCCCATGGTCCAATGGGTTTCCTGTTTTGGATTACGTATTCAAGCTGAGGGACAGCTTTAAATACAGGGAAGTGACTTTGAACTGTGCTCTCTTGGCTAGCAGGCGCGGGAAGATACAAAAGGTAAATATGGCTGAGGCAATGTGAATTCTTACAGGCGCGTGGCCTAATGATTTTATCCCTATCAGCATGGCTTTAATTAAAATATTAATTTATATTATTATATCAGCCTTTATCATTTTTAATCGTAACAGAAGGAATGAAAGCAGTTTTGTAGATGAGGGTGGTATCAGGAGGGAGTTCAGTCTTGATGGCATGTCACTATGCAAGTTCATTCATTGTCTGTCTGCAGCTGACACCCTCCCCCATGGCTATATGCAGGGCTCTTCTCTCTTGAGCTATGATCCCACGATATCACCAACCAGGGATTTCTAGGCAGGTTCAACCCTGCTGCACTCCCCTCTGAAACTACATCTGAGTAAACTGGCCTGCTTGTAGACCACCTCCCCCTCTCCTGCCCTGGGCCTTCACATAGTCTCTACCCCATGCCTGGTGGCTTCTCCTTCTAGCCCCATTCAGGGCTCATCAAAGTGGCAGCTTCTCTTTCTCCTCAGCAGTGATAACTATTTCTTTATTCACTTGTGTGTGTCTTGTTTCCTCCAGGAGAATGGAAGCCTTTGGAGGGCAAGGACTATCTACGCTTGTCTTTGTATGTCCCGTGCCCAGCACAGTGCCTGGCACAGGCAGACACCCAATAACTTTTTAATTGATTGGAGCATCGGCATCTCCTCTTTCCATGTGGTGGCAAGCTGTTCCTCCTCTCCAAGGGCCTGACCCTGCCTGGAGCTTGAGATTTTGGCTGCCCTAGTGAATGACCCCAGTGTTTGTACACCCTGTTTCTCGTGATCAGGGAATCCCTGAGGTCTGGTGGCAGTGGCAGCTACCTGAGTGGGTGGCTCATTTCTGGTGGCAGAAGTTCCCCAGAGCAGGTTTGTCCTCAGCCCAATTGTAACACACCTTCTGGGCTGACCCAGAGGTGTTATTGACCTCCAGTGCACAGTTGTCTTTTCCTTCCCCTGCTTCTTCTCTACAATCTCCAAGTGACCTAATGTTTATGGAGGGCTTGCTATGTGCCAGGCACTGTGCTAAGCACTGAGTATACAAACACAGGCAAAAAGAAAGTCTCTGCCCTCAAGGAGCTTACGCTCTAGTGGAGGAAGACGGCCACAGAGGGAGCTAGAAAAGGGACAGAAGGTTCCTGTGGGAGGGCAAAGTGGAGGAATTGAGAGTCAGCAGAGGAGTCAGAAGTGGAGGTGATACGTAAGTGGGTTCCCCCTTTTCAGATGCCATTTTCCTCCCATTGAAGCTATCCGAATTCTGTTTCCTTGGGAACACTTCATTGTAAGAAATGCAGGCTGAGGGGAGGCATCCCTCATGATCTTCCCCTTCCTCAACTGGGCTGGCAGACTGAACTAGGAAAGGTGCCGAGAATACGTGGAGCATCCCTTTGGAATTACCCCACTATTAGACTCACCAGTTGGTTCCCACTTAGCCTGGGTTAGAGTGCAGATGTTTCGTTTTCTCTAGGTCTCTACTCATTTGGAGCTTTGCTCTGAGATGGTGGTCAGGACATAGACAACTTGCCATTTCTTGCATCTGATTCTTTCCCCAAAGAATGCATTGATGCTGTGGGAGGAAGCCCAGTGGTTTTGCCCCCTGTTACAGACTGACTTCTTGCCACCAACCCCCGCCCTTAGTCCTGTTTCAGACTTTGTAATAAAATATTTGGTCTTTACCTCAGTGCCACTTTCCCTTTAATTGAAGCTAAAAGGCACCAAAGAACATGTCCCTTTAGTTTGGGAGGTTCTTATCCTATTCTGGAGAATGGCCTGGTGTCTTGATGCCCAGAAGCAGGTGTGCTGAACCCTAAGTTGTGATGATTTTTCTAGTGGTCTCTCTGCAAATGCTTGAATAAAACACAAATGCTGAGTGCTTACAATGTGCAAACAGAAGTATGAGGCAGACCCTGCTGTTGTGGAGCTCATACTCTGATGGGGGGATCACACCCTGGGGAGGTTTCAGCTTTATGTCAGAAGAGTCTTATGGTCCTTGGGGAAGGAGTAGCAGCAAAGCAGATGGGCATTCCTCTTTAATGGGATTTCTACTGATGAGATCATAGTTTCTCATGTTGAGCCATTTGGCAATCCTGCTAAGGCCCTTGGTGAGGAGGACTTCCCTCAGGTCTAAAGTAGCTGTGGCTGCAGCTGTCCCAGGCTATGTCCACAGGGGCTGCTTCCCAGGAAGATGGCTGAGAGCTGGGCTGGAACCAGGACTGTTGGTCTGGGAACTGTTTCCATTCCCAGGGCTCCTGTACTCCTCTGTTAGTGGCAGTTGGTGAGTAGTTTTTGGATGGTTGCAGTGAGGCAGTTTGGGAGATCCACAGTGATGGCTCGAGTCTGGGCTGGGAGCAGATCTGGTGATTGGAAGGCTTGTGGGTTCAGGATTCTGGGCTGTGTCTGTCAGAGGCTGAAGAGAGAGAGTGGTCAAGGGCAGTGATGGTCTGACTCACCTGGCACATCCTGCCTTGTCTTCCCCTCAGGGTGCCCTGCTGCTTTACCTAGGCTGACTTTTCTCTTTACTCTTTGGGTGGCAACCTTGAACTATGGCTGTTTTTTAAATTTTTTTTTAAAGTCTGTATCATATTATACTTTGCTAATTGCTTTATGTTTTAATTTTGTTGTTTGAAGTTCATATGTTAATCTGATCAATATTTTTCTATTACACTGAATCACTTTAAGCTACTGTGTTTTGGGATATTAGATGAATTCTGTTCATGATTTTATTGGACCTCTAATAGTGAATAAGTCTATTCTGATTAATAAAAAGGTTTTTGACTACACTGCTTGTAACTTGTCATTTGCTTATGTTATTGTATTTGCTCATTTCTTTAAGGTTTAAATTTTTTTAAGTTTATCTGTATTAAGCGAATTACTATCTATTCTGTTATATGATTCTTTATCTGTACCAGTTTTCCCATGATTGCACTAAAGCAAATATCATTGTAAAAATGCATTCAAGTTAAACAAACCCTTTCATGAGATCACATGTCGCTTTAATAGTTTTTTATTTTATTTTGACAATTGTATACAACTTTTGAAGAATATGATGACTGAAAAATTTTAATTTTATAAGGGGTCTTTAGAAATGACTTTAGATGCCTAGTACCTTCTGAATGAATGATAGGTTTTCATATATATTATGAAGAATGACGTCTCCCTCCTGGATCCCCTTCTCAACCCACCTCAGCAGTCCTCCCGGCATTCCCCGGGTCTCCAGGCCTGTCTCCGGGCTGCTTCCCGCTCCCCGCAGGACAGTCCCTACAGG
>NW_025393358.1:0-2946 GCF_016433145.1 Gracilinanus agilis
GATGGGGATGAAAGCATACTATCTTTCACATCAGTGTATTCATGGTTTTATTTTGGGGGCTTCTTTTTGTATGAGTGTGTTCTTACAATAGTGACCAATTTGAAAGTGTGTTTTTCATGATAAGAATAAAATTTGTAAAGAAAAAAAAATGCTGAATTCTGGGGAATGGTCTGACAAATAAAACAGATATTAGAGGACAAGAGGGTACAAAGGGTAAATGGGACTCCCCCCTTCAGTCCAGTAGGTACAGGAAATGTTCAAAATGAAACCCTGAATAAAAATGAAGAAAAAGGAAATGGTATTTGTTTTTTCTTTAAAACTTATTTAGAATATTTTTCCATGGTTACATGATTCATGATTTTTCCCACTCCTCTTCCCTACCCCCTCCCAGAGCTGACAAGCAATTCCACTGCTGTTATACATATATCCTTGTTCAAAACCTAGGAAATAGTATTTTCTAAAGAGGTGGATGTACATATACATCCATAGATCCATACATATATATATATGGTTCCATCTATATTTGAAATGGACAAGGACAAGTATGAGGGAGAATATAGAATTAGAGTCTCAGAACTAGAAGGGACCTCAGAGGCTATTTAATTCAACCTGTACCTGAATCAGAATTGTCACAGCAAAATCCCTGAGAAGGGAATAGCCAGGCTTTGCTTTGAAATTTCCATGACTTTGAAGCCATTAGCTTCCAAAGAAGCCTACTCTGCTTTTCCCTATCTTTAATTGTTAGTACGGTAATGTTCGCATCAAATTTAACTTTGTCTTTTTGAAACTTTGTCTGCTGCTTCCATTTCAGTTCTTTGGGGGCCAAGCACAAGAAATCACATTCTTCTTTCATATCCTTGTAGGCAGTTAACATAATGCCTAAGTTGATCTTTAAGGTCCATTTGAAGTTAAGCTTGCCCAAATTCTTTCAACCAATCAAGTAGTATAGTGCTCTAAAATCCTTCCTAGAGTAATCTGCTACAGATAGGCTCCCTGCAAAGAGCACTGGACCCTCAGCTGTTTGACCCGGAACAAATCACTCAGCCAATGTCTGCCTCAGTAAAATGAGGATAGTAACTTACTCCACGAGGTCGTTGTGAGGATCCAATGAGTTCTTATTTGTAAAGAGCTTAGCACAGTGTTTGGCACATAGTAGGTGCTTTAAAAAAATGGTGGTACCCATTCCACCCCTTACCTCTCAGACAGCTTGAACACCGCACCTTGTTAATCTTGGACAGTCCCTTCGGTGGGCTGATTGATTTGTGCATCAGGATTCTTTCCAACATATCAGCTCTACAGACCTTCCACCTGCTGTTTTCTAATCTTTTGCTGCCTTCAAAATGTTGTGTGTGGGGGAGAAGACTGCATTCCCCAGAGTGCCTCTGGAGTCCCTCCTACTTCCTGTCATGGACCAACCCCATCCTGAGGGAGGGACCACACCTTCTACCTCCTGGCGTGGGATTGGTCCTGAGTTGGACCACTCCTGTGCTCAGGATTGGGCTCCGCCTCCCACTTCCAGGTGGTCGATTGGTCTACATAAGGACCAATCCTGCACCTAGGAGGGCTCACTCTTGAAGAGTGAGGGTGGTGAATGGAGAGGAAGAAGTGAATATGGGTAGTTCATTTCAGCCATGGCAAAGTCGGGTTGCTTTTGTTTAAATAAAGCTTCAAAAAGTTCAAAGTGAAAGAGGAGGTTTTCTCTAAGCTTTTTCTACATTTGGCGAATCTACACGGGGAGCCCAGAACCTAACCTTCAGCTGATTAGGAACGTCCCCCATGGCCTGATTCTCCCCAGCTCACTGCCTTTCCTGACCACACAAAAGGCTGGAAGCTGCTACTTGGCTTCCACTCCATCTACTCCCTTTGATCCCTCGTCCCTCTCATCCTTCCTATTCTCCCTTCTTCTCTCTCCACCTCTTCCTCCACCTCCTCCTTCCCTCTGGACCCCCTGCGGAGCTGAGTTTTTATTTTCTCCTCCAACTCTTCTGGGGAACCGCGCTGAGAACAATCACTGGGCTCCTTGGCCATCTGGCTCATCTCTCCTCCCTCCTTAACCCTCTCTCCTCCTCCTTTCCCCTCCTCCAGCCTAACCTCTCCAGCTGATTTCTTTCTTTCTCCCTCCTTTCTCCTGCAAGTCCAGCTTCTGACCTCCTGAGGAACTGAGCTTTCCATCTCCTGCAACTGGGCTCAGGCTGAGAGCACCCCAACCTAGTTCCAGGCTGAGCCTCTCCACTCCGAGAGTCCCCATCACCTCCTCCAACTTCATCTCTCCTTCCCTGGCAATTCACAGGTCTCCCTGCTCTGCCTGATCCCTGCCCAGCCTGTAGCCTCCCCCGCCCCATCCCTGCCTCCTGACCTCCTACTGAGAAGAGTTCTTGTATAGTAAAGTAAGGACATAAGTCTCTTCTGCCTCCCTCCCCTTGTATTCTGAATGGGGTCAGGCAATCCTAGGGAGATATCAATTTCAGGGGTTCCTAGGAATATTCATTTTGGATATACATTGAGAATAACACACTGATTCCTCACTTCACACAAAGACTACAATAATTGTCTTGATAATGATAATGATGATTATTACTCTCATTTACTTCTTAGAATATTCTTCCTTTATATTGAGACAAAATATGCTTTCTCATTCTTAGCTGCCAAGTCCACTCCTCATCCTATTTAACGACTTTGGGGCATGCTTCACCCTGTCATTGCCCTTTCTAGAATGTGGCCTTAGAACTGAACACAATACACCCCATGAGGTCTGGCTAGGTTAGGGGACAGAAAACCATCACATCTCTCTTTCTAGATTGAGATATCTTCACAGATCCTAATATCTCACATGGTTTTAGGACTTTCTCCAATTGAACTTATTAGCCCACCAAAACCCTGAGATCATCTCTAAATGAAATACTTGTTTAGCCATATCTGCTCCATCCTATATTCATGCACTTAGAT
>NW_025393359.1:0-11711 GCF_016433145.1 Gracilinanus agilis
TGTCACACACAAGTGGTGGTAAGTCAAGGCACCATTATATTCATTTCCTACAAATTCTGATTTCATTTGTATACCTCTGGATGCTGTAGACCACTCAGGCAGGGATCCCCGTCATCTCTCTCCTTCCTAAATAAAGGCCGCATCTTCTCTGCAAGCATCTATCTAAGTCTCTTGTCTGTTCCTGAAAGTGATTTCTGGGGGTGCAAGTTCCCCCCCAAAAAATTCTACTCCACACACACCTGGCAGCCATGTTGACAGTTGTGAGAGTGAAAAGAATTGATATTTGTAAAGTACTTTGCAAACTTTAAAGTCTATCTAAATACTACCATTGTGGTTCTTTCCAAAGGAATAAGTGTACATAAAATAGTAACTACATGTAATCAATATTTTATTCATTTTATTTCTGATTATTTTATTTTGACCATCTTAATTATATTTACTTATTAATATATCCCTGCCACCTCTTTAAGTCAGCCATATCTCTCTAGTAATAAAGTTTTTAAAAAGAAAGAAAAAGATCAATGTTCATTCATCTAGTATCAGATATCATATAAAGTAAGGCAGTTAAAAAAAAACATCATTTCCCTAGACAAGAGAGATTTGAGGCTTTATGAGTAATTAAATCCATTTTGGGTTGGTAAATGTTGAACCCAGAGCTCAAAAAGAAAAAGGAGGGGAAAAAAGAATTGCAGGACACAACTTGAAATTTAATCTTCTTTATTAACACTTGCTTTTGTTTTTTTCTAAATTATTTATAAAAATTATTTTTCCAACAGCCTCCATAGCCAGTCTCCTAGGCTCATCTTTCACTGGGCTTCCACCTTGCATTCTGGGGTCCCTGCCTGGTTCCTGGCAGTGGCTCTGAGACTGATTTCTCTCTTGCCATCAGCAGTGTGGAACCCGAGGACATCACACACTATTACTGCCTGCAGGTGGACAGGTAGCCTCTCACAGTGTCCCAGCTCTGAACAAAAACCTGCCCAGGAACTGCTTCAGGAGCCATAATTATCTCATCTAGTTCTCCTTCGCTCACAGATGGGACAGAGGCAGCTTCTCTTGGCTTCCTCAAGAAGTTTGCAGGTCTGAGACAGATGGTGGGGCAACAACAAGATTCCTCTTTTAATCTGATTACATCACCCAAGAATGGGGCGATGACAACATCTAGTGGATGAAGAAGCCCCACAGGGAGCAAACTGGCTTAAGCTATAGCTGTCCCTAAATACACTCTATCATGTTGGCATTAAATAACCTTAAAATTTTGTAAGAATAATGACAGCAATTCTAATCATTAGAATATGTTAAATGCCTACTATTGTCCAAAGTGCTGTCCCAAGTTCTTTTTAAAAAATGGTCTCATTTGATCCTTACAATAACCAGACAGGTAGGTGCTATTATTATGCCATTTTAATGATCAGGAAACTGAGACAGAGACCAAGAGATGGATATATCTGGAGACCTCCAGTATAAGCAACGACCTCCAATCATAGGGAACCATTTCAACTTTTAAAGAATTCTCATTTTCAGTGAGCGGGTCCTCCCTTGAATTTCAGTCTTACTCTCTGTGATTTCTACCCATTGCTTATCTTTCTATGATCAGTATATATATATACATAGTAAGACCAATTCTCCCTCCCTGTGATGGTCCTTTGAATGCTTGAAGGACCCTTTTGGGTTTCCTGGTGTTGGTCTTTCTCTCTGCTGAGCATCCATGGTTTCATGAATCAGTCATCAAAGATCTTGACCTCTTAGTCATGTCATTGTTCTGGCTTCTTCCCTTTCTCTGGACATCAGTCTCTTTGTCTAGGTGAACATGAAGCACCTTGAATAGGAAATACTATCCCAGCATGTTCTAACCAAGGTAGAGAACACCACGAATGTTGGCACTAAGGTAGAATAGCGCAGAGGCATTGCCTCTGTTATGCACACTGACAGATGCTCCATGAAATCTGTCCTTTCCAACAAGGCAGATAACAGCCAGCCTTGTCCATCCTCTGATTCCTGCTTTGTCCTGTCCTTCTCTAAGTTCACCACAATGGTTCTTCCAAAAGGAAGGGGACCCTTCCCTACTTTGTCTCCACAGGACAAGGACACAGTGGAGCAGGGGTCACACAACAGTCATCCTCTGCTATGGTCAGAATATGCTAATCATATTTTTTTGGTCATTCACTTCTTAATGATGCACTTTGTTCCAACACTTCTTCATAATTCCTGAAGTGTGATGAGTAAAGGAGGCAGCTTTCTCCTCTCCATCATGTGTCTCTCCAAAGAATTCTACTTGACTCTCCCTTTGACTTCATTGCAGCCAGTTTTACATATATCACAACTATATCATTGTGACGAGTTATCAAATGAGGGAAACAATCCAATTAATGCAATAACAACGTCAACCCAAATGTAACTAAGAAAATAAGACTGTGTGGTGGAGAATCATCATAACCAAGCTTCCCCCAGGAGAAGAGATGAAAACATTGACTTTCTTATTCTTCTATTTTTATATAGCATTTACTGTCAAAAGCAGTTGGCTTACTGATTGGCTTACCAACCTACCCACCGCTTTCTTTTTACATTTTTGTTATAAGACGACCTCATTAGGTAGAGGAGGGGGATGAGGGATATTTGGAAGTGAATGTAATGGAAAACCAAATGATATCAGTAAGATTTCACAATAAAAATGATGAAATTAGTCATATTACATAGACAATGCTTTTCTTTGAAAAAATACTTCTTGAAAACACACACACTAAGTGGAACAAAGAGACACTTCCTAGAGAGCAGGGAGAAAGAAGACAAGTGGGAATGCCAGGACAAGGTTTAGGGAGCTGAGGGGACATTAAAAGCACAGGTGAGAAAGGTTCCAAGAGAACCTGTGAGGCCTCTTGCATGGCAGTTCTGTCCAGAAAAGGAAAGATTCATAGGAATGGAGACAGCCCATTATTTTGCTCAAGTAAAGGAGGGGTGATGTTGGTATGTCTTCATAGCAGATGGGTCGGTGGTTAGAGATATGGCTGTGAGGAAAAGAAGAAAGGCATCACCAGCTGAAGGCTGAGAACACCAAGAGGACTTCAGCAAGGCAGGGGTCAGGGATGGTGGATAAGATGTTTGCAGACACAAATGGCCTTCCTTTGCTGGGAGCAGAGGAGATCTGTGTGGCGACTGGGGCTGGGGAAGACAAGGACAAGGACCCAGGATGGGGCTCAGTAATTGGTGACATCAGCTAAGAATCCACTCACTCCATTTGAGGGGCTTCAGAGCAGGGCACTACCACCAGGTCTAATACTCCTGCTGGAGCCTGGCAAGTCAGAAGGCAAAGTCTCTGTTCATTTATGGGGTTGAAGGAGGATTTATAGATGCTTTTTGATGAGTGACTTTCCTGTCTATAGGATGAAGGGACAGCAATTAGTATTGGCATAGTGTATACTATATGCCCTAAAAGCTCTTAAAAATATTATCTCGTTTAATTCTCACAACAATTAAGAGAGAATGCACTTATATTTCCCATTTTACACCTACTGAAACAGAGACAAGTAGGGGTTAAGTGACTTGTCCAGGGACACACAGGGTTTCTTGATTCCATATCCAGCAGTCTTTCCACTGCTCCATCAGTTACCTCCAGGGTCTGAGGTGTGAAATTTATTTCCAGTAACTTTGAAGATTCTGTCTCTTATAAGTCTTGGAGGCTGAGATGCATGTGAGGGGAACTTGTGACTGACACTCCCATGGAAATGAGGCTTCAAATGCGGGGTTCCTATATCACTTGGAGAGACTAAATTATTTAGATTGAAGAGAAATTTTCCTGATACTCTTAAGGTCTATTTGGAACATCAGTAATATACCTTTTACCCATGGTTGAGAGAGAATCACAAATGGCACCCAAAGTCCACCTTCTTCTATCTCCCTTTCAAGGGAGAAACAGAGACAAAACTTCAATATAAATTATCTCCCCTCTTTGAGTATCCTTTCTTTTTCACTGAATTTAATACCTCTGCATCCCTCCCCAGTGAATGGACACTCATAGCACTGACTATGTGATCCTGTGAGGAGGGTAAAGAGAAGCATGAATGGAGAGCCTGTGTTATAGTTGCAAATGCTGGATGAAAAAGAAGCCATTGGACAAATGGGTGATTGAATGCCAAGTGGGTATCTTTTTGGTTAACAGGTTCCATTATAGAGGGTTGCCAGGTTCATAAAGAAAGAGAAGGTTCTGACTATTCTGGGAAATTCCATGTCAGGGTTCCACAAGGAGGCTGTTTTCAGTAACTCAGACAAAAGATCTGATCTCCAAAGAGAGGAGGAACACCCCTTCTTAGGAGAAAACTCTCTCTGCACCCATTCCTGACAACCAGCCCCAAACTCCCCCCTTCCCACCCTCCTGTTTTGCATGGCTCCTGCTGAGGAAATGAGGCCAGCTGAGGAGGCAGCTATAAAGGGGCAGCTGGGAGGGAGCTGCTGGGGAGCCAGAGCTCAGGCACAGGGAGATGATGGGGTCTCAGGCTCAACTGTTCTGCCTCCTGCTTCTCTGGATCCCAGGTGAGAAAGGAAGATCAGAGACTACCCTGAGAAATTGTTAGAGGAGTCCTGTGAAACTCTGCTTGACTCTTGTCCCTCTGGGGAGAATTGGGTTATGGGTGATTGTGAGAGATGGAGGGGCCATCTGTCCCCTCCTGGGTCATGAGGCAGTCTGGGTTGGCATCTGAGAAGTTACCTCCCCACATTATATCAGTGATTCTTCCTGGTACATTGGAGACATGAATATTTGTAACTTTCTATTTGTCCTTCTGCTTGCAGATGCCAGAGGGGCCATTGGGCTGACCCAGTCTCCATCCTCCCTGTCTGTGTCTCCAGGAGAGACGGTCACCCTGTCCTGCAGGGCCAGTCAGAGCATTGGGAGTCACATAAGCTGGTATCAACAGCCCCCAGGCCAGGCTCCCAGGCTCCTCATTTACTTTGCTTTCACCCTGCAGCCTGGTGTCCCTGCCCGCTTCAGTGGCAGTGGCTCTGGGACAGATTTCTCTCTGACCATCCGTGGGGTGGAACCCGAGGACATGGCACACTATTACTGTCAGCAGAACTATAACTGGCCTCCCACAGTGCTCCAGCTCTGAACAAAAACCTGGCCAGGAAGCTGCTGAGGGAGCCCCCACTGTCCCAGGGGCTTCTCCTTCCTCCACAGCTGGGACAGGGGCGGCTTGTCTGGGTTGCCTCCAAGGGAGGTTATTAAGTCTCACAGGGAGATGCTGGGACAGGGATGGGTGCTGAGCTTGGTCTTTTCTCCACCAACAATCATGGAGTGACACCACCTGTTATGATTATAATAACAGATAGTTTGGAGAAGCAGATAAATGTTTCAGAGCCAAATATAGCTTTAAGTCAAGAGCCCTAGATTGACAGGCTACAGTGAGGAAAGGAGGGGGTAAAACACTCCTGATTCTCAAACCCCTCCCCCTCTAACTGCTTCTGCTTCAGTTGGTAATGATGACAGGACTAGGATTCTTCTGGTAAGTTTTTCTTATGGCTGAAACCCCAATAATGTTCCTTTCTTAAATTTATATTCCTCTCAAGTCAGTTAAAGGAAATATATAGAAATTATTTATCTAACTGTTGAGGACAGAAGAGATCTTAAACTGGCAGCCAACAGGATTCAATTTAGAAGTTCAGACTGAATTGTAAGTATCTTTCAAATGATTATCAAGCACAGCTTTGAAGGTAAAAAGTTATATTAGGAATTAACAAGGAAAATTATATAAATCCAGGAAGGGTTTAGGATAAATGAAAAGTGACCCTAAACTGCTAAATTGATGCCCCCTTCCCCCTCCTCACTGGAGGAATGAAGCACTTAACTAAAACTGGCTCTATTGCTATAGATAAATATCTTACTCTCTAATTACTAAATAATTATATAATTATATCAACGAAGAATAGAACTGACAAATAGGCTAACCCTATGAGTAGAAACTACTGGCTTAAGCTACAATGGTTTCTCAGGAGAAACCCCAAGTCAGGAGAAACAAGCAGAGTATCTGCTCACATCCAATCCCACCAATTAACTGTCTTCAACCCTTCTCAACTGCCCCTCACCCCAAAGTTCTCCAGGGGGGTCCCCTGGAATTCTGGGTGAGGCTCTCCCTATACCTTTGCAGGGATTCCATGCTTTGCCTCTACACACAACACACTTCAATAACTGGATGTCACCTGAAAGGTGGGTTTGTCTCACTCACACCTGACCAAGACTCCCCTTTCCAAATCCTCAACAAGTGTTCTTAGATCCTTTGCATGAAGACCTGCAGTGCAGGGGGAAGAGCTAACCAGGCATTTGGGTGGTGCAGTGGTTAGAGCCAGGCATGGACACAAGTAGACATGAGATCCCAACCAGCCTCAGACACTTCCTAGCTCAGATATGCTGAGTGACTCACTTAACCTTCATTTCAATTTTCTCATCTCAAAAAGAGAGATCATAGCAGCACCTTCCTCTTAGGGTAGTTGTGAGGATAAAGGGAGATCTGAGTTATAAAGTCCTTAGCAGCCATCCTGCTACTACTTACTGAGTACTACAGACATGTGAGCTGTATTATTCTGACCTCCATTCATGCATCATTGGTTACACTAAAATTGATTGCACCACATTCTCATGGTCAGGGAGGCTCTTCTTGCTTTAAATGTAAAGTTTGCCTCTCTGTCCCTTCTATGCCTTGGTCATATTTCTGTAGTTTGGTACCAGGAAGAAAAAGTCATACCCACTTCCTTGAGACAGCCCTTTGAATGCTTGAGAGTAGTTAATCCCACTTTCCTCAGTTGGACCTTCTGAAGCATCCTTGTTTCCTTCAGCCTTCCTTTCTCTTGTCCTCTGGTCCTTTCTCTATGCTAACTATCTTGTTCTATCTCATCACCAGTCTGTCTAAGAAGTCCAGTTAAAAATTGGGCATCCAGAAATGAGTGCATTATTGCAGAGATGATCTATGCAGGAAAAAACATGAATACTGATGGACCTATGAAGAAGCATGTTCCACACGTCTTGAGAGATAAGTGACAGACACAAGTACAGAGATAGACATGTCAGGGTATGACTCCTCTGAGGATTCATTCTGTTTGATGGTTTATTTGTGGTTTTACTAATGCAGGAAACCAAGTAAGGCTCACAGTCTTTGTTAAACCCTCATCAGAGTCTGGTCCTTCCCAGGATGTAGATGATAACTCAGTCCTGCTGCCCCATCCCAGGATACCCCTTTTGTCATGTCCTTCTCTAGACCATGAAGGGATTTCAGAACTAGAGGAACTGGACTTCTTCATCTGCCATGGGTTTCCCTCTCCCCTCTCCCCTCTCCTTTTTCCCTTCTTCCTTATCCCTCTGGGAAACCCTTCAGAGCTGTCCCAGACTCATTGCCTATACCTGTCCACTAAGAGAGCCAGGCAGCTGAGTCTCTCCCTCAAAGAGGCTGTTACTGCTACTGGTAAACTTTAAACGACATGCCCCCAACCCCAGCCCAGGGGAGGGGGGATCCCTTTTCCCTTACTGGGCAGCTGGTTAGCTCCTAAACCCTGTAGGGGGCACTTGTCCTCCCTCCTAACTAAATCATTTTTCACCCACCCCAACTTACTTCCTATGCTTCCCTTTAAACATTCTTCCCACTCCAGCTAAGAGACATCCTTGCCCCTAAAACGAGCCCAGAATCTTTGCCTAAAACCTTCTCAACCCTGCTTTTGTAGCCCAATTCTCCATACTCCCACTGGGATTCTCCCCACCCCCACTCCCGCCTTTGCCTCTTCACCACTACAGGCCATTATTGAGCACTTAGTTTTGTCTCTTGCTGAACTGCAGTGGCTGCTTTTCTACCACTGGAGGGCATCAATAAAATCATATAACATCATATAAAATATTATAAAATAAGATTAGCAGTTCCTTCCCCCACCCCTAATAATAATAATAATAATAAATTTTTAAAATTAAAAATACAAGGCTTCCGGTTAAGATGGCAGCAGAGTAAGGAACAGCTGCTCCATCTCTCCTGACCAAAGCATACAGAACTCCTCAAGGGGAAAACAAAAACGAGTCCAGAAGAATGAAGGAACCCCACAAAAGGGCGCAGCATTGAAGGTACGCAGAATTAGGGCATTTCCATGCTATAAAGGGGTGAAACAGCTCTCACTAAAATGCGAGAGGAAGAAGCCCCTCCCCCACCCCCCACACCACACACCTTGCACAACACCAATGCACAAGAGTGAAAACAGGATTGGGGCAACCAGATAATCACTGGCAGCCCCAGGGCTTATACCTCTGTGCTGCAAGATGAGGGACCCCAAGTGGCTGGGGCAGAGGGACAGACCGGGAACTACCAGGAGGCCTGACCCTGAGGACAAGGAGACCAGAGCCCCCGGGAGCTTGCAAGGTGCAGGCAGACCCTGAGTGCAAAGACAAAGCTGAAAAGGGGCGGGGCTAACAATGGCCAGCAATAAGGAAGCCCAGAAGAAAAAGACTATCAAGAGAAACTCTGGAACACTGGACAACTTCTACACAGAGAAAATCCAGACAACAGAGGAGGGAAAACAAAAATCCAAACCTCCCCAAAAAAATGAAAGCTGGTCACAAGCTATGGAAGAATTTAAAAATGAAATGCTGAGGAAGATGGAAGAAATCTGGCAAGAAAATAACAGTTTTAAAGGCAGAATTTCGCAATTGGAAAGTGAGACAAGTCAACTGAAGACCAAAAATGACCAGATTGAAAAGGAAAACCAAAAAATTATAGCCGAAAACCAAAACATTAAAGCCGAAAACCAAAACATTAAAGCCGAAAACCAGTCCTTAAAGGCTAGAATCGAACATTTAGAAACCAATGATCTCTCAAGACAACAAGAACAAATAAAACAAAGTCAAAAGACTGATAAAATAGAAGGAAACATGAAATATCTCAATGAGAGAGTGACAGACCAAGAAAACTGGTCTAGAAGAGACAACTTGAGAATCATTGGTCTTCCAGAAAAGGCAGAAATTAATAGAAACTTGGACTCCATACTTAAAGAAATTATTCAGCAAAATTGCCCTGAAGTTCTACAACAAGAAGGCAATATACACATTGAAAGGCTCCATAGATCACCCTCTACACTGGACCCAGAAAAGTCAACACACAGAAATATAATAGCGAAATTGAAGAGCTTTCAAGTTAAAGAAAAAAATCTTACAAGAAGCCAGAAAGAGACAATTCAAATATCAAGGAGCACCAATAAGGATCACACAGGATCTGGCAGCCTCAACACTAAAAGACCGCAAGGCTTGGAATACAATATTCAGAAAGGCAAGAGAGCTGGGCCTTCAGCCACGTATTAACTACCCAGCGAAACTAACCATATACTTTCAGGGGAAAGTATGGGCATTCAACAAAATTGAAGAATTCCAAGTTTTTGCACAAAAGAGTCCGGGACTAAATGGAAAGTATGACACTCAACCACAAATACCAAGAGAAAGATGAAAAGGTAAATAAGAAACAGAGGGAAAAGAAAGAAAACTCATAGTCTTTTAAGCTTGACTCTTTAAGGGCATAAATAAGATCTAATTATCTGTATTACTAGGTGGAGAAATGCTATGTATAATTCTCTGTAGTGAACTCTATACACTATTATAATATTCACTATTATAGCAACCAGAAGAATAATTCATAGGGAGAGGACAGGATACTAAATGGTCTAAGAAGACATGGGGGGTGGGAAAGATGGGGGGAATAGTAGGGGACACCGAGAAAAATCCGAGTAAATAAGAAAAATAAGATATTCTATTACACACAAAGAGGGCATGGGAAGGGGAGGGCATAAATAATACCATAAGAAGGAGAGGAAGAGAGCATAATCAAACCTTATTCTCAGTGTAATCAACCTGGAGAAGGAAGAGTCGCTTTATTATCCATCCGGATAAAAATCTCTATCTAACCCTACTGAGAAAGTCAGAAGGGATAGACCAGAGGGAGCAGGGGAGTGGGGAGGCCAAAAAAGGGAGGGGAGAAAAAGGGGGAGAGAATTCATTTGGTCTTTAAAAAACAAAAAGAGGGGAACAACAAGGGAGGGGGCAGAAAGGGAAGTCAATCAAGGGAGGGGATAAGGGATACTGGTTCGAAGCAAACCACTGGTGTAAAAGAAAATAGTATAATAAGAAGGAGTGGGTCTAGGGCAGGATACAAAAATGTCAGTGAATACACAACTAACAATTGTAACTCTGAATGTGAACGGGATGAACTCGCTCATAAAACAGAAGCAAATAGCAGAGTGGATCAGAAACCAAAATCCTACCATAGATTGTCTACAAGAAACACATATGAGGCGGGTAGACACACACAAGTTCAAGGTTAAGGGTATGAGCAAAATCTTTTGGGCATCAAATGAGAAAAAGAAGGCAGTAGTGGCTATCATGATCTCTGACAAAGCCAAAGTAAAAATAGATATGATTAAAAAAGACAGAGAAAGTCTTTACATCCTGATTAAAGGAAGTATAAACAATGAGGAAATAACACTGCTCAATACATATGCACCAAGTGGTATAGCATCCAAATTCATAAAGGAGAAACTGGCAGAGCTCAAGAAGGAACTAGATAGTAAAACCATACTAGTGGGAGACCTAAATATTCCTCTTTCAGATCTAGATAAATCAAACCAAAAAATAAATAAGAGATAAGAGAGATGAATGAAGTCCTAGAAAAATTAGATTTAATTGATATGTGGAGAAAAATAAATAGGGACAAAAAGGAATACACCTTCTTCTCAGCTGCACATGGTACATTTACAAAGATTGACCATGTAATAGGGCATAGAATCATGGCAAACAAATGCAAAAGAGGAGATATAATAAATGTAACCTTCTCAGATCATAATGCGATTAAAATAATAATCAGTAAGGGCACCTGGACAGGCAAATCAAAAACCAATTGGAAATTAAACAATATGATTCTCCAAAACCAAATTGTCAAAGAAGAAATCATAGAAACAATCAACAATTTCATTGAAGAGAATGACAATGATGAGACATCCTACCAAACTCTGTGGGATGCGGCCAAGGCAGTACTCAGGGGGAAATTTATATCCTTGAGTGCATATATTAACAAATTAAGGAGGGCAGAGATTAATGAATTGGGCATGCAACTCAAAAAATTAGAAAGGGAGCAAATAAAAAACCCCCAGATGAAAACTAAATTAGAAATACTAAAAATTAAGGGAGAAATTAATAAAATCGAAAGTAAAAGAACTATTGAATTAATAAATAAGACTAGAAGCTGGCATTTTGAAAAAACAGATAAAATAGATAAAGTGCTAGTCAATCTAATAAGAAAAAGGAAAGAAGAAAACCAAATTGACAGTATTAGAGATGAAAAGGGAGACCTCACCTCTAATGAAGGGGAAATTAAGGCAATCATTAAAAACTATTTTGTCCAATTATCTGGCAACAAATCTAACAATTTAGGAGATATGGATGAATATTTACAAAAATATAAATTGCCTAGATTAACAGCAGAAGAAATAGAATACCTAAATAATCCCATATCAGAAATAGAAATTGAACAAGCCATTAAAGAACTCCCTAAGAAAAAATCACCAGGACCTGATGGATTCACAAGTGAATTCTATCAGACATTCAAAGAGCAACTAATCCCAATACTATACAAATTATTTGATATGATAAGCAAAGAAGGAGTCCTACCAAATTCCTTTTATGACACAAATATGGTACTGATTCCAAA